>NW_026999423.1:300000-547817 GCF_037126465.1 Ornithodoros turicata
TTATGGGAGCCTTTTACGTATTTGATGCGTTGCGCACCGGTCAGTTCATGTAGAATATGCACTTCTCGGGATTGACCAAGGTTAAGTCAGGAGAGCCCGTTATGTATTTCACATGTTGGGGAACGTATCAGTTTATGTAGAATATGCACGCGTCGAGACTGACCAATGTTATGTTATGGGAGCCTTTTACGTGTTTGATGCGTTGCGCACCGGTCAGTTCATGTAGAATATGCACTTCTCGGGATTGACCAAGGTTAAGTCAGGAGAGCCCGTTATGTATTTCACATGCTGGGGAGTGTATCAGTTTTTGTGTAGAATATGCACGCGTCGAGACTGACCAATGTTATGTTATGGGAGCCTTTTACGTATTTGATGCGTTGCGCACCGGTCAGATCATGTAGAATATGCACTTCTCGGGATTGACCAAGGTTAAGTCAGGAGAGCCCGTTATGTATTTCACATGCTGGGGAGTGTATCAGTTTTTGTGTAGAATATGCACGCGTCGAGACTGACCAATGTTATGTTATGGGAGCCTTTTACGTATTTGATGCGTTGCGCACCGGTCAGTTCATGTAGAATATGCACTTCTCGGGATTGACCAAGGTTAAGTCAGGAGAGCCCGTTATGTATTTCACATGCTGGGGAGTGTATCAGTTTATGTAGAATATGCACGCGTCGAGACTGACCAATGTTATGTTATGGGAGCCTTTTACGTATTTGATCCGTAATTTATCCGTTTACGTATTTGATCCGTTATTTAGGTAATTGAATTTAATCTTATTGAACCTCACGGTTGCAAAATGCGCACGGTCTGTAGTCGCTCTATCTTGTCAGCAGCAAAAACAAAATACTTTGACAATTTTTCGCAGAGCACAGAGGCAACGCTGTGCTATAGCTCCCTTTGCATTAATTTGTCATGCAAGTCTAAATGTGGCCAACATGTGACATGCTTTTAGATGTCTAACGGTAGACGTCTACTGCGAAACATCTCTGCCATGTCTCGTAGACCACCCCTTCTTAGACGTCTAAATAACAGTATAACGTTATGGACAGCTTCTATACGTCTAAATTTATCCGTATCCCTAAAGTCTCCAGTTAGCCCATTTTTAGACTATACTAGCGCATGTGTTACATGGGTTGTACGTGGCATTCATTTCCCGGAACAGACCTTCAGTACGTGTTCGTTGTAGCAACTGTGTAATCGCTGACAACAGATGGTGCGAATGCGACAGTAGCTTTCACTGTCATTTAGAGTGTACGATTATGTTGTTCCAGCCACAGAACATCAGTTCTCTCTTTTAGAGTGTGTCAAGGCTGCGAGAGATTATATTTCCACAAACTAGTTGCTGGCCGAGAGCGTCCTTCACGAGAGGTGCGTTATTTCCTTGACAACCACGCGTTCACAACCACATGTGCACGCGAAATATAAAAACTAAAGCAAAATTCGACACCTACCGTAGTTAAGATGACAAGGTTATGGACATGAACGAGACAGGGATTCAGATTATGCAGAGCGTAGAAACCGTTGCGTGGTGCATGGATTTCGCAGAATACGCAATTAACACGTACGGGGGGGATATATTTATTACAAGAAGAAAAAGAAGAGATGAAGGATGAAACACAGCATGTTATATTACAGGGAGAGAGAAAAAAAAGACGCGTGTTGCCTACTATGATAGATAGATACTACTAGATAACATATCAACGTGGAAGAAAATGCGGGGATAATTTTAATTCGGAGTTCATGGTTTTCAGGTTCGGGTCAAATGTAGGAGCTTAACTGCAATGAGTTATCATGTAATGCTAGAGGAGAGTACAACGAGCTGTGGTGTTTGGCTTGGCCTAAGAACGACTATTTTGGCGACACAGTGCGTTTTGGTCAGATGCGTTCCCCGAAATCAGACAACTTTCTCAAGGGACTGCATCGCTCACATGGTGGACAAAAACTCACCGGACAAACGTTTAGGCTCGTAACTTTGAAGGCGAACATAAGGTCACCGTTTCACTTGCTTCTTGTTTTCCAGCTGCTTTATTTATTACATTGGCCACTAATAAAAATATTTATGACAGGTCAATCAAAGCCTCTTACATATTTCGGTAATTGCATTTTAAATTGATCGAGGTCCGCCGATGACGTTTTTTGATGTCAGTGGAAAAAATATATGTTGTAAATGACCTTAAGTGATGACGAAAGCAGTTTCCCGGAGCTTCCTACGATCAACCAGTCCACAGATGGAGAGGGGGTAGGGTGGCGCCGTCTTCGCGTCGTATTTTTCTCGCGACTTTCCAGCCTTACTGATGCCACTTCATTCACATAGCAGCCCTCGTAGCTAGGACACGTAAAGTCTGGGCACCCTAGTATACCTGTACGGAGTGAAAACGGTGTCACTTTAAAGGGACGCTGAAGAAGAAATGCCGGAGTCAGCAGATATGACAAAAATTGCACGTTTTGTAGCGCTCATTGCTCCTCGACGGCAAGTCACATATTCATAAATGAAGCATCGTTTTAATGTGCAATCTCTCGTCTATCGTTCAATATATAGAAAACTATTCTAACGCGTTTCGTTGCGGAAAGAAATGTCAATAAAGTTAGATGAGAGCATAAAATTGCCGATGTTTGCTATGGCATACATCAGCCCCTGCAATACTTATTCCGATAATTTTGCGGTTACTGAAAGGCCAACGTATCCCCTTAATCCAGCTGCAAAAATATGTTGCACTATTTTAGTAGGGTGAACGCAGAGAATTTTTTTCTGTGCCCAGGTCTCGCCATTGCGGCCTTCACTCGCACTCCACCTACGAGTGGCACGCCATCGCGCGTTTTCCATTTCACAGGGCCTTCGATCTCCCGCCGATGACACTTAGTCGTGGACATGTCCACGTCGGCATTCTTATTTACGTGCAACCCTTTCTTATATGCCGTTGCAGTGACTTTGAGTTGAGTACTGACTGACGTTATGTAGCCGAGTATAGCAACAACTTTTGAAACAGTTTTGCCAATGCTGCACATGGTGTCAATTTTTTAATGAAATTTAAATTTGGGAAGCGCTGCGAGTGGATGACTGCTGAAGGTGCCGTCTTTATTACAGCCGCAAGAAGAGGTAACACACTGCATGGGTATCGCGCCTTTGTCCGATGGAAATTATCGTGACATCTATTAGTGACATATATTAATAAAAAAGAATGAACGACGCGTTCTCACGACAAGGGTTCGCCTTGTCTAGCGTGGTGCAACCTTCCTCTTTATTGATCAAATCCTGTCTAAGTGACCAAATAATGAAGGGGCTCAGGGGATGCATATGCTACCTATGCAATGTAACCGGACAGTTTTTTGTTACTTCTTTTTGCAGCTGTAATAAACCTCAGTAAACAGCTGTAAAATAAACAGCTGTAATAAAGGCGGCACATCCAGCAATGGGCCACTTGGTAGCACTTCCTAGTACATAATTGTTTTAAAGCACACACCCTGTGCAGTATTAACAAAACTGCTGCAAAAGTTGTTGTTATACTCGGCTACATATCGCGAGTCAGTATTCCACTTCCAGTTGCTGCGGCATAATAACCAGACCACATCTGTTGGTCTCGCAACGGCATATAAAAGGGTTGCACGTAAATAAGAATGCCGACGTGGACATGTCCACAACTAAGTGTCATCGGCGGGAGATCGAAGGCCCTGTGAAATGGGAAACGCGCGATGGCGTGCCACTCGTAGGTGGAGTCGGAGTGAAGGCCGCAACGGCGAGACCAGGGCACAGAGAAAAATTCGATGCGTTCAGCCTATTAAAATAATGCAACATATTTTTGCAGCTGGATTTAGGGGACACGTTGGCCTTTGAGTAACCGCAAAATTATCGGAATAAGTATTGCAGGCGCTGAGGTATGCCAAACCAAACATCAGCAATTTTCTGCTCTCACCTAACTTTACTGACATTTGTTTCAGCAACAAAACGCGTTAGAATGGTTTTCTATATATTGAACGATAGAGGAAAGATTGCACATTAAAAGCGTACTTCATTTATGAATATGTGACTTGCCGTCGAGGAGCAATGAGCGCTAGAAAATATGCAATTTTTGTCATATCTGCTGATTTTGGCATTTTTTCTTCAGCGTCCCTTTAAAGTGGCACCGTTTTCACTCCGTAGAGGTATACTAGAGTGCCCAGAACTTACGTGTGCTAGCTATGAGGGCTGTGATGCGAATGAAGTGGCATCAGTAAGGCTGGAAAGTCGCGAGAAAAAATTACTTCGCGAAGACGGCGCCACCCTACCCCCTCTCCATCTGTGCACTGATTGATCGTAGGATGCCCCGGGAAACTGCTTTCGTCTTCACTGAAGGTCATTTACAATATATATTTTTTTCACTGAAATCAAAAAATGTCATCGGCGGACCTTGGTCAATTTAAAATGGAATTACCCAAATATGTAAGAGGCTTTGATTGACATGTCTTAAATATTTTTATTAGTGGCCAATGTAATAAAAAAAGCAGCTGGAAAACAAGACGCAAGTGAAACGGTGACCTTATGTTCGCCTTGAAAGTTACGAGCGTAAGCGTTTGTCCGGTGAGCTTTTGTCTGCGCCCAGGGAGATACACCGTATGAGCGGTGCAGTCCCTTGAGAAAGTTGTCTCATTTCAGGGAAAGAATCTGAACGCATCTGAACGCATTGTGTCGCCAAAATAGTTGTTCTTAGGCCAAACACCACAGCACGTTGTCCTCTCCTCTAGCATTACATGATAACTCATTGCAGTTATGCTCCTACATTTGACCCAAACCTGCAAACCATAAACTCCCAATTTGAGATTATCCCAGCCTTTTCTTCCAAGTTGATATGTTGTCCCTCGTTGAACCAAAAAGGAGGCCGTTAATTTTTCTTCCTACACCCTTAGAAAAATGGGTGGAGCAGCTACACCTTTTAGAAGGTAATAGTTGTCACTATATGTTGTGACTAAAAGGTTGCAAAGTTCTAGCTGCTACCTCACTCTCAAAACAACTTCAACGCATAGCACGTTTTCCCGCTTCTGATTCGGTCAGCCACGGGGGCGTACGACGTTTTGTAGTAATTTGGATAAATGATGATTTCATTTACGGCCACTTTTTACACCCTTTATTAGACGCCATGTTGACGTCGGTGTCAACTATAGAAGTTACCCCCTTTTCAAACCCTTCTTTGTTTCTTCTCCCTGATTTGAATGGGGAATGCATCGGAAAGTAAAACAACAGAAAAAAAGCAGTTATGAGGTTATCACATAGTTGTGCACGGCGTCGCTTCGTAGTTACACTTTGTCATCCTTGTTTCTTTCTACTTCTTCTCCTTCGAATAGGTACACTCTAAATAATTTTACACCTTAAAGGGTGTAAAAGAACATGTGCATGGCGCGCACCTTTTAAGGTGTAACGGAACACCCTCAAGACATCAAGGGTGTAATTGTGTGGAAGGGTGGAATGGGGGGGGGGGGGGGCGGTAACCTGCAAACCATAGAAGAGGCAGCTGGAAATTACCAAAGGGGGGAATATGTTTATTAAGAAAAAAAGAAAGGAAAGTTGAAATTACAGCTTCATTGCGAAAGTATACTGTTTCTAGTTTTTACAAAAGGCGCATACTTTGGAGTGTCATTGTGGCTATCTTGGCATCACTCTTCGATCACAGCCATGCAAAATATTCTTTAAAACGCCAAGAATATACTTTTCTCACACTGAACTTCCCAGGTATACTACTCAGCTGTACCCTGTGTGAAGTCAAAAATAGGACACTGCAGACATATGTTGCACAGCACACACATGTTATAGGTGATTAATGTGGGTATATGCGGGCATCATACATATGTGACACAATCACAGGAACTGAATAGTTATGCTTTTATTAGGTTGACATTATGCCATGCAGCATACATATCCTACATTACGTAGGCATGAATGTATTCAAACGTATCACTTAATACAGCAGTAATTTTATATTTTCCAGTCATCTAACCTTGAGGGGTTAGATGACAGTGTACCAAATGTTGAGTAACTGTGCATTTGGTCTTTATATCACAACTTGTATCACAAGCTTAAGTTCTGAGTACCACAAGCACTCCAACACTGCACAGGAACAGGAATACATTTAGCCTGTGTAATGGAGCCTGTCCCACCTCCAAATACACCCTCTGTTGCACCCTCATCACACCATCCTGACAATGTCTTATAAAAGGGTGTAGTTCACCATAGTTACACCCTCGAAAATTTTCAAGCCAAGGTTCTAGGGTGTAAAATAGGTGTAATACATGAGAATACACCAATTTTACACCTTTAAAGGTGTGAAAATATTTAGAGTGTAGTAAGCCACACGCGTGCTTTTTTTTCTGTCTAATGTAACATGTTGTGTTCACGTGGCTGTGTGTCATCCTTCCTTTTTTTTTTTTTCTAATAAATACATCCCAGTGTACGTGTCAATTGCGTATTCTGCGAATCCATTCACCACACAACAGTTTCTACGCTCTGTATAATCTGAATCCCTATCTCGGTCATGGCCATAATCTTAATTACGGTTGACGTCGAATTTTGTTTTAGTCATCCCAGGTGCACATGTGGCTGTGAACGCGTGCTTGCAAAGGAAATGCCATGTACAAGGTACTTACTGGAAAGTCAATTCTCGTCGAAGACTTTTCAGAAATCTCATTAAAAACTTACTGGAAGGGCTTACGAACAGAGATTTATGAAGGACAAAAGAAGCACATACACCTGTATGGAGTGTCCTATATAAAAGCCAGGCAGTTTCTGTAGTCTACACACATCTGAAATATCCTCTCTATACAGGTAAGCCCTTCTTTGAGAGATAACCGCTCTTTATTACTTCCTGTACTGGACTAGCATGGTTCTCTGTTTGCAGTGCTTTGCGTTGACTATTATGTGGTGTAATGCAATTGAATACATCTAATCACTTCATAACCACCTCTCCTTTGGCACAGTTCTAACCATACCACGTTTGTGATATGATAAGACGTCGGTCTGTTCCTCCCTTAAAATATCTCGACTCAAAGATGACTCTGAAAAACGAGGGCGTTGGAAAAAAGGCTCCTGTAATAGTGTCCATTTATCATCAGAAAACAGGCGAAAAGCGTATTTTCAACGTCAACGTCAAAGTTTTAGAACCCTAACCTTAGATGCGAAACGCGCAACTCATTTTTCACACGAAACAATTCATGTTCTGAGGCTGGAACACATATATAGAAGGACAAACACATACGTGTCTAATATTTCTTTCATCATTTTTCACTTTCGTTGAAACTGCACATGTCTGTATCGGAGGAAGTGAGGTTTCTACCAAAACTATTTCTGACGGCTTCAAACAAACAATCTCTTTTATTCTCTTTCTCCAGGAAAGTTTCAACGATCTCTTCGTGGACACAATGACGCCTCTACGTTTCGCTGTTGTCTTCGTCCTCCTCTTTGGTAATACTAATATGGGATCTAATATGGGATGTTGTGAAAGTCTGATCAAACCCAAAGCTTCGTTATGAGAGCTGCAGTTGTTTTCAACTGACAATTATTCTACTATAGCCGGATGAGATGTCCTAGGATAGCACAAGAACCAGTAATTTATCAAGACCTCCTGCACCCCCCCTAACACCCCCCAAATGTTCAGTGACACCCCCTAACTTTTTGACCTGTGTATCCCCTACAGAGGGTGCCCTTACGATTTCTGGTTTAGATACATGTCAGTGATGATATGTTATGATAACGTAACTATGATAATGACGCACCCCCACCCACTTTTTCCAACATCCCTCCACGCTTGGAATTCTGGGTAAACCACTGAAACGAACACACGGCGTTGGAAACATTGGCGGGTTCCGAACAACGGTTTTTGTCCCCGTCTTTTACCCCTAGCGTATCGCTCCAGGATAATTCAGCTTTAGTTAGGTTGAAACTTATGGCGAGCCGACTGAAAAACACCCATATACACCCCCCCCCCCATCTTTTCCTTTTCTTTTTCCTTGAACATGTCCTTCGCCCTAAGACAGCAGAAAGTTTTCTACACGAAGGCTTTCCTCGTCATTCGGTAACACGTTTAGAGAGATTAGGTAGTCACGTGAACAGGTGCTCAGGACGCGTAACAAGCTGTCGAAAGCGCGTGACGCAACAGCTCACCTGGTGGGATCCAAGTTTGGGGGGAACTTGAGAGTGCGAGAAACTAAAAATTCCCCTTTCTTTTTAAGGTGCATTTGTCGCCAGTGAAGCTGCACCTGAAGGACACGAGCTTGAACGTAAGGACTTTTGGAATTATTAACGATGTCACCGTATAGCCATCATTGTGAGGACGTTTCCCTTTGCAGGTCGTCAACTTGAGGTGGAACTCTGCGCTTGTCTTCCAAGTGTTACCGATTGCCCTACCAAAAGTTGCACAGTGGCGAGCGGATGTATGAAATGCGCCGATGCCTCGCTATGCCTTTGTATTGATGTCACTTGCCCTGGGAAAAGATGCACAACGGCAAGCAAGTGTAAGACATGCTCCGTCTAAGGATGAACAACATGGTTGACCGGCATCTCTTAACTACGAAATGATCAATTGCACGTATATGAAATAAGAGACCCTGGTCTTTTCTTTTACTAACATGGTCATAGGTGGCGGGAACTTTTAAGGGCAATAAATTGTACTAAGCAGCAGACATTGCGTTCGTTTATTTCTCTTTCGATTTTCTGTGCGACTGCATTTACATGGGATCCCGTGCGCCTGCACAACTGCACGCCGTGCAGCGATAACAACACGTGCAGTCTGAAAACCCAACTTTACTGCGTAACACTCTCGTCATCAACCATTTTGCCGAACGATACATTTATCGGTTCACAGAAGAGTGGAGCCTTTTTCTATGAATTATCGTATACAGTCAGATGGTCACGGAAAGGAACAAATCTACTGGAAAGAGGACAGTATCATATTCTGAACAACGATGATCCTGAGCGTAGTAAGGGCCAGTTCTCACTTGGCGACGCGGCGCACCCGTCGAGACTGATAATGTTACGTAAGGAGTGCCTATTTCACAAATTGGGGTGTGCGCCGGTTCATGTTGAATATGCACCCGTCGAGACTGACCAAGGTCAGGCCAGGACAACCTGTTAGGTATTTCACACGTTGGGGAGTGTTTGAGTTTATGTGGAATATGCACCCGTCGAGGCTGACAATGTTAAGTAAGGAGTGCCTTTTATCTATTTCACACGTTGGCGTGTGGGCCGGCTGATGTAGAATATGCACCCGTGAAGGCTGACAAAGGTTAGGTCAGGAGAGCCTTCACCTGACCTAACCTTGGTCAGTCTCGACGGGTGCATATTCTGCATGAAGTCACCAAATCCCCATCGTGTGAAATACATAAAAGGCTCTCCTGGCAAAACCTTCGCCACTCTCCACGGGTGCACAGTCTACATGAACTGACCCACTGCCACACGTCCAAATAACGTAAGAGTCTCTCATGACCTAAACCTTGGTCAATCTCGAGGGGTGCATATTCTACATGAACTGACCCACTCCGCAACGTGTCAAATATGTAAGAGGCTTCGATTGACCCGTCTTAAATATTTTTATTGGTGGCCAGTGCAATAAATAAAGCAGCTGGAAAACAAGAAGCGAGTAAAACGGTGACCTTATGTTCGCCTTCAAAGTTACGAGAGTAAGCGTTTGTCCGGTGAGCTTTTGTCTGCTCCCAGGGAGGTACACCGTACGAGCGGTGCAGTCCCTTGAGAAAGTTGTCTGATTTCAGGGAAGGAATCTGACCAAAACGCATTGTGTCGCCAAAATAGTTGTTCTTAAGTCAAACACCACAGCACGTTGTCCTCTCCTCTAGCATTACATGATAATAACTCATTGCAGTTATGCTCCCACATTTGACCCGAACCTGAAAACCATAAACTCCCAATTTAAAATTATCCCAGCATTTTCTTCCAAGTTGATATGTTATCTCTCGTTTCACCACAAGGGAGACCGTTAATTTTTCTCCCTACACTCTTAGAAAAATGGGTGAAGGGAATAGTTGTCACTATATGTTGTGACTAAAAGGTTGCAAAGTTCTGTCTGCTACCTCACTCTCAAAACAGAACTTCAACGCATAGCACGTTTTCCCGCTTCTGATTCGGTGAGCCACAGGGGCGTACACCTTTCTGTAGCAATCTGGATAAGTGATAATTTCATTTACCACCCATTTTTACACCCTTTATCAGATGCTATTTTGACGTAGGTTGCAGCCATAGAAGTTACCCCTTTTCCGTACCGTTCTTTCTTTCTTCCTATTTTGAATGGGGAACGTATCGGAAAGTACAACAACAGGAAACGAGAAACCGCAGTTATGAGGTTATCGCATAGTTTTGCACGGCGTCGCTTCGTATTTCTCACAGAGGAGCGATGAGCATCACCACCGCTAGCTTCGAAATGCGGCGCTGGGAAGCTTGACGGAAAGACAAAAGGCGCAGCGGAGGAGATCGCCTTGCGGGGAGTCCAAGAGTCAACGACTCAGGTTGCAGACGTTGCAAAATATAAGGAGGAGTAATGCTGAGCTGGTTAATCCGTACCCGTTTACCGAGCTCCCCACATTTCATGCGAGTAGTCTCCAGACATCGCGAGGAAACTGTAGGAAACGGTAAGTGCACTACATCTCGCCGCGTGTGGCTCGAAGGACGTGTTAGGACGAGTGTCGCAGTTTCCCAACTTGTTGCCGCTCAGTTTTTTGTACAGTGACCAGGGCCGCCGGGGATGGGGCCAGTGGCGTCGCCAGGGCACGCGTCACGCGATGCGGGAGCTCTTTACGTCACCCTCCGCCCCACCCATGTCCCATTAACGGATACCTTTCCGTACCAGGCGATCACCATCAATACACGTATTACACCACACTCAGAAAAAAAAAGCCTCGTAGAAGGCTCCTTATTTTGTTTTTGGCGTCATCGTGCCGCAGAGAATGGGAGGAAGCGGCAGTATTGGTACTGCGCGTCACCCCTTCCATCGCTTCACCCAGTGCGGACCGCACCCCCTGCACCCCCCTAGTGACGCCACTGGATGGGGCCCCAGGGACAGTTTAGGGGATTGGCGCAAAAAGATAAAGCACCGGCTTGGACACAAGGGGCAACAAACTTTACTCGAAACGTTCCGACGCGGGCATCCTCATCGGACAAACGCGAAACAAAATAGCACAGGTCCGAGCTCAGCTTTATGCCTTCGTCATGTCCCTGTAGCATTCCGGTAGGGGCCCATTGTGGCTGTTGCGACCACTGTTATCAGAATGAATATACCAAGATTTCAGAAATCCCCCCTCCACCTATGTTCACAACCTGCTAGATATTATAATGACCATGTCATAATCGGCCATCCCCATGAGGATCCCGTCCGCACGATCCGCTAGGGGCGCTACTAACCGGACCGCGAGATCTGCATCACGATTGGACGATGGAAATTTGAATTTTGAACGCGTAGAAGCGGACATAGGACTACCGTAGCAGACGACAGCGACAGCTCCTATGAAAACGCGTAGAATGATGACCATAATCAACCCCAGAATGAAACATCTTCTGTGGAATATCCACCGCTTGTGCAGAAATACTAAGGCAAGCTGAAGTACGAAGTATTGCACAAATTGAGGAAGCAAGAAGAGGACCGATGAGTAACACCACCGCTAGTTTCCAAATGCCGCGCTGGGAACAGGTGCCTACGACGTGGTACATGGTCGCTGTAATAAACCTCTACCCGAGAAACTTCTTCATGACGTTGGTAGACAAACCGAAACCAAAACAGATCGGAAGGGCAGAGCTGGGTTCCACGACTGGTCAATTGTACTCTGCCTCCTGTTGAAAGAAAAGTAGGAACGAAGGTCGCGTCCCTTTCAGTGACCATCGTAATCCCCTCAAGACCGATGGCTTTCGGGCACGACCGTTCGCCACTAGCTTTGAACGTAGTTGAACATTTTTTTTTTAAAAGGCGGCATTTTAAAATGGACACGTCGCAAAATTAAGGGTATTCACCTTCAGAGAGTTTTTGCCGTTGCGTGAGAACACTTTTACGAATTTTTCGCCATAGGAAATGTTGTTGCCGTTTTGTTGCCAACTTGTTGCCGTTCAGTTGTGTGCACTGTGACCGTGTGACGTTGGTTGTCCTCTGCTGTGGCAGTTGCGAGATGGACTTCTGCATGTGATTGAAAGGAGTGCATTTCGAGTAATACCACGAGTGCGACGAATGCCACAACGAACATGCATGGCTCGTGTGTGTGTGTGGGGGGGGGGGGGGAGAAACTGAATGGGCTCTGAATCTATTGGTGTCTCGTTCGCAAAACTCTGTCGCAAACATCGTGGCTGTGACAACTTTCACACAACTGAACTGCAAACTGTCGTTGTCTGCCCATGCCCCAACTCTACTTACTTCTCTTTACAGAACAACATGGCATTTAACGGCGCGGGAGACGCACGGGACTACGTTTCGAGCCACCCGGAAATCGCTGAGATCGCTCGACAAATTCCGTTCCTTGATTCCGCAACGGTGACATCAAGAATTTTCTCTGTGCGGAACGCCTTCAAACGAAAAGGCGTTGACATCGCAAAACCCTGTTCCAGGAGTAGTGAGGCAGGATGCTGGTTGCTTGAGCACGTGACATTCTGCAATCGAATCTTATTCTCCGTTGATGTTCCGCTCCACGAAAGTAAGCCAGGAGAGCTGAATGTCTCCCGAATACCATCAAATGATTGCACCTTATTATCTGAGGTTGCGTTGCTGGACTCTCTGTTCCTGATCTGCTGGCTCGTGAAACAACACCCCTGCATACAACGAATAGATCTGTACGAAACAAGCCTATTTGTCCACTTCCCGACGGCCCTTAAACTTGCCCTCGTGCACGGCTCTAACATTAAAAGCGTCAAAGCAGGCACGCGAGAGCTAAGCGCACACCACAACGTGTTTCTTGAGGGCATCAGACCCGAGAGCATGCTAGAGCATTTTGCTACCTCATGCTGGATATCGAGTCCGCGTCACGACTCTCGGAAGGACTCAAGAGGTCACCGCAGTTGAAATCTGTTGTCCTACAGTACTGTGGTGTCAGCAAAGAGGGGATGAAGCTCCTGTTGAAAGCACTTCAGCAGTGCAACCACTTGACGTCTCTGCAAATCCGTGATTACAGCTTCAAGAAAGCTGCCGCTGTGCATCTGGCGGAAATTGTGAAACGCAACAGATACCTGAAGGACCTCTTTCTGTATCACATGCCTGACGATGTATTGGAAATTATGGCGATTGCGCTCAGAGAGAACAGTTCGATCGAGAATTTGAAAATAAATGAATCTAATGATAGTGCTCGTAGTATGCCTCACATTTCTGAGGCCTTGAAGACGAACGGGACAATAAGAACGCTCGAGCTTAATAACTGTGGTGTGGGGGAAACTCGGTTCAGTTTGCTCAGGCTCTCAAAGTGAACGGAAAAATGGGTGGAGCAGTTACACCTTGCGGGTGGAAAAAAAAAAGTAAAAAAACGGTACGAAAATAATTGATTTGGACGTTCACAATTCGATTATATGTATAGGCTGTCATGACCAGGGTTGGGTACCGTAAACGCAAAAACGAGAAACGGTAATTACCGAAATTCAACAGGAAACGAAAATGGAAACGGAAACAAATTTTTTTTAGCTTCCCCTACCACAAGCCGAAACGGAAACGAAATTCAAAAGTGGTAACGTTAACGGAAACCAAATTCGCAGGACGTTTCCCAGAGTGTTTTGGCGTTACCATGAAAATTATAATTATCCGCACTATTCTTCCAGTCATCATTCATTCATTCATGGATGCGAAAGTTTTGGATGACGTGTTATTTTGGCGCACGAGCGGATACTTTTGAAACTTAAAGGCATGTATTTCCGCAACCTAGAAAGGCATCTACTAGCCAAAGAAGCCACTCATTTCACAAGTGAAGCGTGCACGCGGAAGCTCGCGACTTCCCATCCGTCCCTCTGCGCCCGCTGACCAGAATGTTTCAACAGTCCCCTCAAGTTGCATACGTAACCGCCGTAGTTATGCGGAGGCCGCCCGGCCCCGAGAGACGGATTTGCCTGCACAGGTGCAGCCCAACGCGATCCCAGCAGCCACTGGGAGTGACGGCCTCACTAGGTCTCTCTTGCCGTTGTTCCTATCTGCGCTGACTGCGATTGTAGCTGCCTTCCCTTCCCAGCTGGCTGAAGTGAGGGCCTTCCTAGCACTGAAGGACCTCTTTCCCTAGTAAGGATGGAGTT
The DNA here is from genome assembly GCF_037126465.1 of Ornithodoros turicata. Lineage (NCBI taxonomy): Eukaryota > Metazoa > Arthropoda > Arachnida > Ixodida > Argasidae > Ornithodoros > Ornithodoros turicata. The sequence goes on from NW_026999423.1 coordinate 314,223, forward strand.
TTAAGTCGGCTACTTTCGTCCAGTGGAACGCACGCGGGCTTCGCAACAAGCTGCCCGATTTGAAACCTTTCCTCTTGAAGTACCAGACACCTGTGCTAGCTATCTGCGAAGCCTACATTCCTTCCAGCTTTCGTCTAAGTGGATACACTGTTTTTACGCTGGGCAAACCCTCTGGAAGTCGTACTATTTTGTGCGTCCGAGACGACTTTACTGCCGCCTTGGTGTTATCATATCATAACCCCTTCGATTACATTCAGTGCAAGGTACGTTTGGGAAGCACGGACTTCACAGTGGTGAGTGTATACATCCCCCCTTCCATTGCGGTGACGCCATCGCAGATCCGGGCGATCTTCACAGGCCTCATTTCTTGTTCTGGGCGATATAAATGCGCATCACCCATTGTGGGGCAGCAGGAAAACAGACAGTCGGGGGAAGATCTGGGCAGACGTTTTGGAGGACCTACTTTTGCATCTGCTTAATGATGGATCGCCCACTTTCCTCACCCGAACTTTTCATACTGATACCCTGGACGTTGCCGTCTGCTCCAGCGATGTTTTTCCACATCTCACATGGTCTCCTGGTCCTGATGGCCGAGGCAGCGATCACCTTCCCATCTTCATTTCGTTCGACGGTTGTGCAGGCCGTGCTCGCAGGCGGTGGGTCACTCTCATCAATTGGAAATCCTTCCGCAATGAATGTGCCATCCGCATGGGCGAGGACATGTCCTCGGAGGGCGTAACTTCTCTCCTTCAGGACGCCCTGCAGCGGTGCAGCTCACGTGTGAAAGTGATCCCTGGCCACCATGGAACGAGTCCCCGAGTTGAGAAGCTGAGGGCGTATAGGCGACGCGCAGAGCGCAAAGCTCGTAGATCTGGCATCCTCGAAGATATTCAAGAGGCCCGTCGTGCCGCAAAGCTTGTCTCCAAGGCCTTAGCGGCGCTGGATCGGCAGCGATGGAGGAAATTTTGTGCAAAGCTTACGCTTTTGTCAGTCCTGTAAAAGTATGGCGTGTGCTGCGGTCCCTCAAGGATGCACCTCCCTCGCGTAACCCATTGGGCGCCCTTGCTTTGGCGCAGCACAAAAGCGAAAAAGACGTTGCTCTCTCTTTTTGCCACCTTATAACAGCTGGGTCACAAGCAATGTCGACTACGGCGTTCCGGTGCTACGCATCTTCTATAACAGCGCAAGTTGCAGATGCCGCTCCAGTCAGTGATCCCGCCATGGACATGGACTTCTCGCTGACTGAACTTATGAACGCCCTTCATCTCTCTCGAGCCCGGTCTTCTCCTGGTCCTGACGACATATCATATCTGGCGCTCCGTAACTTGGATCAGCAGTCACGGGGGTGTCTTCTGTCAGCTTTGAATGCATCCTGGAGGGAAGGTAAATTGCCCGAAGCCTGGAAACGCGCACGCGTCGTTCCCTTGCTGAAACCAGGCAAGATCCCTTCACAATTGTCCTTATTTAGGCCGGTAAGCCTAACCAGTTCTGTCGGGAAGCTGTTGGAGCGCATGATACTTCACAGACTTGAATGGTGGCTCGAAAAAAGGTCCTTTTTTCCCAAAGAAATGTCGGGTTTCCGTCAGTACCGCTCAGCGCTGGATTCCATCATGGACTTAGTGTCCGCAGCACAGGAAGCAATGGTCCGCAAAAGGATAATGGTGGCTGTATTCCTCGATGTGAAACGGGCGTATGATACCGTCAGTCGCATTTTCATCCTATACATGCTTACTTGTGCTTCTTTGCCGTTAAGGGCCATGCGTTGGATCACGGATTTCCTTCGCGGTAGGTCCCTGTTCATCCGCACAGCTGAGGGAGATACTGCGCCTGTTCCATCAGACTACGGGGTGCCACAAGGAAGTGTGCTTAGCCCGCTTCTCTTCAACGTAGTTATGGCCGGTCTTAAGGACTGCATAGGGAGGAAAGTATATTTCTCTCTTTATGCTGACGACATCTGCATCTGGACCACTGGAAAATCTCGCCCCGCCATTCGGCGGCGACTGCAGTCAACCCTTAACTCCATACACCAATACCTGTTGACGGCAGGCTTAGATATCTCGTGGGAGAAGACAGACGTCATCGCCTTCACGCGAAAGAACATGCTTCCATATCGTCTTTCTGTGGCTGGACAGCAGCTCCAGTACTCCACCTCATGTAAGTTCTTGGGTGTAACGCTGGACTCCCGACTCTCGTGGAGAGGACACATAGCGGGCCTAGAGGCGAAACTCTCCAAAGGGATCGCCCTAATGCGACACATTGCTGGCCTTAGGTGGGGCTGCGATGCGCGATCTCTTTTGGCCATTCATCGAGCCTTGGTGCGTGGTCCACTCCTATACAGCCTTCCAGTATTACACGGGATTTCGCCATCCTCCGAGTCCGAGCTTCAATGTCTTTTGGCCCGTAGCCTTCGTGTGTGCCTGGGCGTGCCAAGAACAACGGATACTTGTTTAGTCATGGCAAAAGCGAGAGAGACTCCGCTTGCTATCCAGCGCTTTAATGAGACCAGCCGTCACTATCTCCGTTTGTTGGCTCATCACCGGCGGCACCCTTTACTGCTGAAGCTTTCCCGTCGCAGGAATAACAAGTTCAGGTCCTGTATTCAACAGCTAAAGCCTCACCTGCCACGTTTTCAAGTTGAACCCCAGGCGCGTTCAACTCCACCTTGGACGCTCCCTCTGCCATCTGTTTCACTATTCGTTCCCGGGCTGCAGAGAAAGGATGATGTCGCTGCAGGTGTGTCCAAGGCGCTCACACTGGATATGATGAGCGAGCTGTATGCAGGCTTTACTCCTGTTTTTACAGATGGCTCGTCCACAGAAGCCAGCTCTGCATGCGCCTATATTATTCCGTCCGAAGACATAACTGATATCTTCCGTCTCTCGCATCTGACGTCGTCAACATGTGCTGAGCTACATGCTTTGCTCTTTGCCATGCGCAAGATCCTGCAGTGTTCAGCTCGGCCATGGGTCTTCTACACAGACTCGAACGCTGCTATCCAATGCCTCGCAACAATGGGCATTCGAGGTTCTCTCATGCCCATTGTTGCTGACGTGCTTGAAACTTACAAGGAGCTGCTGGACCTGGACCACTGCATAGTATTACAGTGGGTACCTGGTCATGTCGGCGTACCCGGCAATGAAGAGGCCGACCGGGCGGCCCTGCGGGGTCATCATATAGCTTCAGCTCACTCTATCATCTTGCCCAAAGGTGATCGCCAGGCCCTCGTCCGTGCTCTCTCTGCAGACAAGACAAGATCACAGTGGCTGCATAACATTACACCCTACTCTCTGCTCCACGCAGTGGATCCTTCTCTTTCACTGTCGCTTCCTGATCGCCTTCCGCGACACTACGCATCCCTTCTTCACCGCATGCGGCTGAATGTTGCATTTACACCAGTTATGAGGCAACGTCTTGGCCGTGCGCCCTCGGACCTTTGTGCAGCATGCAGTGTGCGTGCAGACCAGCACCACCTACTTGTGGACTGCCCGGACTACCAGCAGGAGCGTGCGATCTTGCAGCACGAACTGCATGCGATCGATCATCGCCCATTTACCATAGGCAAGGTGCTGGGCCCATGGTCCAGTCCAGCTCATACACGCCAAGGTCTGCGTCACCTTTGGGACTTCCTGTCGTCAACATGCCTCTCCACCCTGCTTTGATTACCGGACCCTGATCATATCCATCATCATCTCTCATCACGTACAAGTGGCACTGGGGCAGCGCCCAGCCTGCTGGCCGGCATCAGCCCCATCTCATCATCGTATCTCTATTTGTGTGTGTGTGTGTGTGTGTGTGTGTACTAGCGGTGTATAAGATTCGTTACGAACTTTGCATTAAAGACCTTAGTGTTTGTGTTTGGTGTGGCTGTCCTTTTGCATCCATTATGTAACTAGAATATCTTACATGAAAAAGCCAAAACCAGACAGTACGAGTTCCGGATGAGGAACAGAAACCAGAAATTACCTCGGAAACGGAAACGAAATTCTTAAAAGGAAACGGAAACAGAAACTGCTACCGAAAATGAAACGGTAACAGAAACGGGAACGAAAAGCCAAGTTTTTCAGTTACCGAAACCGGAAAAAATAATATTTTCGGTAACAAACCCTGGTCATGACCAATGAAGTGGTGTCACGAGATTGGAAGCATTTTGAAAAGCTAATAGTTTGCAAACTATTCAAGAGTGCTGCTTAGATAGACGCCATGAACTGCAAGAACTTTCGCGATCGTCACACTGATCGAACCCCCCTCCCCCATATATTATGTTCTCCTCGGATTTGCACGATTTGCGTGGGTCGGTCCGTGGCAGGTAGGGGGGGCTCGAGCCCCCCCCCCCCCCGTGTTTTACACTTTGCCATCCTTGTTTCTTTCTCCTTGGAATATGGTAAGCAACACGCGTCTTTTTTTTTCTGTCTGATATAACATGCTGTGTGTCATCCTTTCTTTTTTTTTTGTTCTAAAAATACATCCCCTTGTACGTGTTAATTGCGTATTCTGCGCATCCATGCACCACGCAACGGTTTCTACGCTCTGTATAATCTGAATCCCTGTCTCGTTCATGGCCATAACCTTGTCATCTTATTTACGGTTGACGTCGAATTTTGTTTCAGTTTTTATATTCCCTGTGCACATGTGGTTGCGAACGCGTGCCAAATGCGAAATGCCAAGTAGAAGGTACTTGCTGGAAAGTCAATTCTCGTCGAAGACGTTTCAGAAATCCCATTGAAACAGAATTTATGAAGGACAAAGGAATCACGTAGCCTGTATGGAGTGTCCTATAAAAGCCAGGCAGTTCCTATAGTGTACACACATCTGAAATATCCTCCCTATACAGGTAAGCACCGAAATAACTGCTCTTTATCACTATTGCTGGCGTAACGCAATTGAGTACATCTAATCACTTCATAGCCACGGCTCCTTTGGCACAGTTCTAACTATACCAGGTTTGGGATACGATAAGTTCCTCCCACAAAGTATCGCTACTCAAAGATTACACTAAAAAACGACGGCGTTGAAAAAAAAAAAGGCTCCTGTAATAGTATCCACTTATCAACAGAAAAGCACAAGAGCCGAAAAACGTATTTTCAACGTCAACGTCAAAGTTTTAGAACCCTAACCTTCGATGCGAAACTCGCAATTCATTTTTCACACGAGACAATTCATGATCTGAGGTTGGAACACATATATAGAAGGACAAACACATACGAGTTCATCATTTCTTTCAGCCTTTTCCACTTTCGTTCAAACTGCACATGGCTATATCGGAGGAAGTGAGGTTTCTACCAAAACTGTTTCTGAGGACTTCAAACAAAGAAGCTCTTTTATTCTCTTTCTCCAGGAAAGTTTCAACGATCTCTTCGTGGACACAATGACGCCTCTACGTTTCGCTGTTGTCTTCGTCCTCCTCTTTGGTAACACTAATATGGGATCTAATATGAGATGTTGTGAAAGTTTGATCAAACCAAAAGCTTCACTTCTAGAGCCGCGGTAGTTTCCAACCCACTATGCTATCGCCGGAGAAGATGTCTTTGGATAGTACAAGAAACAGTAATTTATCCAGACTCCCTACACCCCCTAACTCCCCCCCCCCCAATGTTCAGTGACACCCCCTAACTTTTTGACCTGTGTATCCCCTACAGGGGGTGCCCTTACGATTCTGGTTTAGATACATGTCAGTGATATGACATGATTCAATGACGTAACTATAATAATGACACATCCCCTATTTTTTCCAACACCCTCTCACGCTTGGAATTCTGGGTAAACCACTGAGACTGCGACACACTGTCAACTCCTTCCTGCGTCGTCATCTGCGAGTGCATCCCTAACAGAGGCGACACAGGTAAACAGGTTTCAATTTATTTCGAGTAAATGTATTACTTTGAGCTGAAAATATTAGCAAATACGAATTATACAACTGAGGAGTCATTATTGAGGACACTCCGGATACAGCTTCACCACGCGACACACGCAAGGCCAATCACTGCACATGCAGATTTGAGGATAATCCAATAACGTCAAGTAGCAGAGGAGTAGTTGTAGTGTCCAGTCACTCCCTCGCATAAAAAGCGTTCCCCCGAGACTGGGGACACCAGCGATAGAACGTCGGACAGCCCCATCGGCGGCTGTATCATTGCACCCTTTCTCAAAAAACCCCTTCTCCTCGCAAGGCGGGACTAGTTGTAACTGCCGTAACGAACGTTTCTCAACTGTACCTGAAGCGTCAGTCACGAGAACATTTATTCATTAATAAAGCTAACGCTGTCTCGTGTAACAAACATCACAATCACATTTAGTCTCTCATACAACACACAACTGCCTCACAGTGATCGCTCAATAGATGTCATTCCACAGGCACTGGGTTTCCTTTGGGTTGAACTTCTGACATGCATCACTACCCAATCCAGCTTCAATCCAACTTTTTTTTAAACTCACTCAGTCTGTTCATGTGTGCGAGTTTCAAAATATTTAACAGAAATAAAATGTGGTGTCATACACCATTGCCCGTGTGCACTAGGATGTACTTGTTCCGGTGTCCGGGTAGAGGACAACGGAATTGACACTGGGACGGCTGCTTTCTTGCATAAATGCATGGTTTCTACCCCAAGTGCCTCATGGCCACTTGTCAGGCTTGAGGTTCACGCTCTCGCTGAGGAAACTGACGCTCTGCTGGCAGCTTGTTCTCTGGATAGTGTGTGTTTGTACTGTGGCTGAACCCAGCAGGACAGAGGTTGCATTTCTGTGGCTTCACGCCCATGGACGTCCGCCTCTAAAGCTGCAGGTTCGTGATGTGCCTCGAGTTTGCAAGACAGAGAATGCTCCTGTATGACTTCTCGTCCCACGCTGTGGCTGAATTCTGCGGGACAGAGGTCCCACTTTTATGGCTGCTCCCCCATGTGTGTCCGCTTGTGATGCTGTAGGTGCTTGCTCTGTCTGAACTGCGCAGGGTAGTCATGGCACTTGTATGGTTTCTCTCAAGTGTGTGTCCGTATGTGGTCCCGTAGGTACCTGCTCCGGCTGAACTTTGCAGGACAGACATCGCACTTGTATGGCTTCTCACCGGTGCGTGTCCTCTTATGGCGCTGCATGTCACTGCTCCGGCGGAACTTTGCAGGGCAGACGTCACACTTGTATGGCTTCTCCCCATTGTGTGTCCGCTTGTGAAGCCGTAGATGCGCATTCCGGTTGAACTGTGCAGGACAGAGATCGCACTTCCATGGATTCTCGCCAGTGTGCATCATCTTGTGGCGCTGCAGGTGCGTGCCCTGGATGAACTCTGCAGGACAGAGACCGCACATATATGTCTTCTCATCAGTACGCTTCGAAACGTGGCGTGGTTCTCGTGGCTGACAGACTGTGAGAATGCAGAGGGACACACGTCGCACCCGAAACCCTCCTCTCCCATCTGAACATTTGCTGGAGGAGTAGCAGGACACTTTTCAGACTCATTGAGACAGTGTGCAAACATGTGGTGTTTCGGTCTGGCTTTGAATGTGCATGCAAGTCCACATGACTTGCTCTTTTCTGGAGGTCGTTCCGTGGGTGGATCTTCCATAGTGACTACTGCAGTGTTGTTTAATCGAGCTTCAACTGTTGCTCTGCTGATCTCGAACCGCGCATTTGAGAAAGTGCAACCTGGAGATACTTGGTCACGAGTGCCTCTGGGCTTGTCCTTAATATGGAGGATACCGGTGCTTTCTCTTGCTCCTGAAATTTCAAAAATCGAACATCTCTAGTTCACAATAAAAAAAAACAGATGGCACCACGTTCGCTGTGCCTTTTCACGCTGTCCTCGTCAGGCTCCACAAATCATCCCCATTGTGCGCGATTGAAGGTGCAAGGTTAAAGTGGCTCCCCCTCTCTTACTTGCTGAAAGGTAAAGTGCCGGTCCTTCAAACACATGCCCTGAGCCCCATTCAGGAGAGTCATGGCCTTGTGTTTCCTTTCTTTTCGTGTATAAGTATCTTTTAGAAAAACCTGCTAGTAATTCATTAATTCACTTTCTGGACTTGGTGAAGCCCAGAGTAAGTGGAAAGGGGTATTTTGATTATCGCGACGCCCTACCACCCCCTTTTTCATTTCTTTATCCCAACAAGGGGTCAGCGGGGAGATTTCGAATGATTCGAGGAGATCTGGCAGATCGGAATGCCTTTACGATAACGGCAACAAAAATATGATAAGATAAGCACCCGATTCCTTTATAGTGATTGGATTCACGTTACTGGTCTTGAACATCACAACTTTGAGCGTGGTTCTTGTAAGGGGTGTCCGATGTGCGAGGCTGAATGATGATTACGTATAAGTGCTACGGAGGAACATTGGGTGTGAGCAACACATAGCAGAAGACGTGTGTGAGCTTTTCGAGCTGCTCATGTTTTCTCTCGTTCGCTCTTACATTGATGTCATGACAGTGTTAACGGAATTGCACCAGCACGCTTCTTTGTGTGACATAGGAGTAAACCGGTCTTCTGCTGTCTAGGAGATGTTGGTGAGCGATGTACAGATGTTCCCAGGTGCAGCGCGGACAGCAGAAGGGAGTGGGGCACAGGGGTTTGATGTGGGCACTGGGATGATTTCAGGGAGCAGTGCGCCGACATTCGGCGGAAAATTGTGGCACAGCCCATCGGTCGTTGGATTTGAACAGGCTGCTTCATAGAGTTACGCATGGCCTTTGCTATCGCCAACGAGCGGACACTCCTACCCGCTCTGTCATGCCTCTAGTCACTCAGTGTGCCACAACGCGCCTCACGTCATGTCGTCCACGTAGTCTGGCAACACGACTGCCACGGAGATACAGTGTAGGCCAGTGTCTCTCAAACTGAGAGTTCCAACCACCAGGGTGATCGTGACACATTCAGCGGAGGAGGTGGAGCGAATCGGCTCAGAAACAATAAGGAACAGAAAGATGTAAGAAAAGGTTAGCCAGCTGTAGGAGTCGAACCCACATCTTCTGGATTACCGGTCCAGGGCTCTACCAATTGAGCTAAGCTAACACCGCTTACCACTCGAAAATGTTGGAATTCCTCAAAAGTTTCGGGAGCACGGCCGGATACATTCGTTTCTCGCAGCGAGAGTGACGGGGACTCCGACAGTGCAAACTTTCATCATAGTGCAAACACGGCTGGATGATCGAGGAACATCATTGGCCAGATTCGAAACTGTCGGTTACGTGATTGCATCACTCGGCGCCTGACTGTCTGGGAAGAGAAATCTGTTGCATCGGGGAGCGATCCTATATTTTGGTCACATGACCAAGGTCAGTCCAGAGCGGGAAATGATCAGGGCACGGTCGGGAGACTACCTTATCTTCTCTTATGTTCTACCTCCTCAGTTCCCACACCGCTGGGAACCAGTCGGGCACTATCCCTCGTTCAGGAGCCGAAGCCCCCATTGCGTTCCCATTCTTTTCCCGAGGGTTCGTGCTGCCTGGGCTGTGTGCGTTCGAGTCATGTTGAATCGTTTGTTTGGGACCTGGCACTGTGCCGCACATTCATTTCATATCCTGTGTTGCATATCTTTGTGGCAAAAGTTTACGGAACACGATGAAAGATGAAAGTCACTGAAAAGGCTAGCCAGCTGTAGGACTCGAACCCACATCTTCTGGATTGCCGGTCTAGGGCTCTACCAATTGAGCTAAGCTAACACGCCTTCTCAGCGACTTCCAAAGGTGCGTCACCTGAAGGGACAAATCAACCACTCTCCCTCATCCATCCTCCTTTCACTCTTACATTTTTCTCAGTCATACACACAATCATACGACGGGACCGACGAAAGCGGCAACTGTTGAACATGAGAGAACTGACGTTCTGAGGCTGGAACAACATAGGGACAAATACATACAATGCCTCAAATTGACTAAGAAAGTAACGATGGAAAGAAGGTCCTATTTATTAAAATAACAACAACAACTTTATTTTCGACCTTGGAGAGTGGGGAGTTTCATCGCCACAGGCGATACTCTACCCCATTGCTGGATGGAATGGGGGGAATAAAATAACGAGCCCCTTCACAATAACGATCGAAGTCCGATGGTGTCCAGAAATGTCAGAAGAGCTTTGAGCGCAGAGCGTTGCTGGGCTGGATTGGGCCAGGGACCAAGCAATTTCGATAGGGAGAAAGGGCGAGAGTCCAGCTGACGAAGAGACTCGGAGAGTGTGGTTCGGGAAGGTTCGTAGTGAGGGCAATGAAGAAGAATGTGCTCCAGATCCTCAAGAGCACCACAGTGGCAGCAGGTGGGAGAGTCAACTTGTCTCAGCGGTAACGCCACTGAGCTGTAAAGGCCACATCGAGGCGCATTCAGTGGATTAATGCAGCATCTTGACGAGAGGTGTTTCGTGGCATGCGGAAAGCGAGCGTGGGATCAACTCTGTTCAACATAGAGGGGGGAAGAATGTCGGTTGTCCGTTGGCGGGAAGCCAGGGGTGTCCCTAGGCGTCGCAGAATGGAACGGCGGTCTCCTCTCAGCAGAACAATACGGGTCCGTTTCCGATGCGAGAGTGCTGCTTCTGCGGCGCTGTCGGCCTGCTCGTTCCCCACGACACCACAATGGGCTAGAACCCACTGGAGAACTAGCCTGTGGCCTGTGTAGCCTGTGCCATTATTAAAATAAGCGGCAAGTCAACTATAAATCACGCATTCAAAACCATCGGAAAAGACCGGTAACACTGAAATGGGGCGGCAATTAGATGGACAGTTTCTGTCACTGCTTTTGTAAATCACAATAACTTTGGATACTTACACGCTCTTGCCACTACGTAAACAGGTGGCTGGCTACTCCCATCGTTTTTAGTGCTTCAATTTCTGGACCCTATTTATCCCATTACCCTATTATCACTCTCAATTACAGAAGAATCCAGTATCGTCAAGTTTGTAGAGTAGTAGTTGTCCTAGTTGTAGTTCTAGTAGTTGCAGTATCCAGTCAAGCTTCTCGGCACACACACACACAAAAAAGACTGACTTCACAGTTTTTAATCTCTCATACCACACACGACTGTCTCCCTGTGATTTCTCCCGAGATGTCATTTACAAATTGTAACGCGTTCTACAATAGATGCTTGTCAAACAAAATGTGTTTGTCGGGATTCCTCTTACAAGTTGTCGGGTCTTATAGAAATATTTATCTTTTATTTCTTTGGGTTGATTTATTTGTTCATGTTATTGGTTGAAGAGATGTAAGGCTTAAAAGAAGTATTCATCATAATAAGGAGGAATAAAGAGAAAAAAAAGCAATAAAAGGCAAGGAATAAAGAGGCAAACAAGAAACAATGAAATGTATGTCGTTCATGGAAGTAAACCTTGGTTAGGAGTAGCATGGTCTGCCTGTACTTTGCACTGTTTTTCATTTTTTTACGTTTCACATGTGTCACCACCCAACCCAACTCTTTTTAGCCTCGGTCTGTTCATGCGTGCGAGTTACCAGAACCAGAAATAAAACACGGTGGGATACAGATTGCATCCATACAGCCTTCCCCCATGCACAGGCATTAGCATGTGCTTCTTCAGGCCTCTGGGTTCAGGACACACAACACCACAGCACTGGCACTCTTTCAAGTGTACTTGGTCCCTGCGCACTTCTATGGTCACTATCCCAAGTGTGTCCTGGCTACACGTTAAGCCACAAGTTCGTGCTCTGGCTGAACTAGCTCTAGCAGCAGCTTCTCTAACTTTGTTCCTGCTCCATATGAATTGTGCAGCACAGAGGTTGCACTTGTATGGCTTCGCTTTCATGTAAGTCTTCTTGCTACACTGCAGCTTTGTGTTGTGCCTCAGGTCTGCAGAACAGAGAACGTTCTTTTGTGGCTTCTCACCCCAGGGTGCCTGCTTGTGCTGTTCTGTGGGACAGAAACCGCACTTGCATCACACTGCAAGTTTGGGTTGTGGATAAACACTGCAGGGCAGAGGCTGCAATTTTATGGCTGCTCACCCGTGTGTGTTCGCTTGTGACGTGACAAGGTTACACGCTGTCTGAACACTGCAGGACAGAGATCGCACTTGTATGGCTTCTCGCCCGTGTGTGTCCGCTTGTGCTGCTGCAGGGTCCCGCTCTGGCTGAACTCTGCGTGGCAGACATCGCACTTTTATGGCTTCTTATATGTGTGTGTCCGCTTGTACTGCTGTAGTAGCTCACCTCGGCTAAACTCCGCAGAGCAGACATCGCACTTGTATGGCTTCTCACCTGTGTGTGTTCGCTTGTGCTGCCGTAGGTATCCGCCCTGACTGAACTCTGCAGGGCAGACATTGCACTTGTATGGCTTCTCACTTGCGTGTGCTCGCTTGTGACGTGACAGGGCTGCGCTCTGTCTGAACCCCGCAGGACAGAGACTGCACTTGTACGCCTTCTCGCCCGTGTGCGTCCGCTTGTGACAGTGTAAGTACCTCCTCTGGCTGAACGCCGCAGGACAGAGATCGCACTTGTACGCCTTCTCGCCCGTATGCGTCCGCTTGTGACGCTGTAAGTACCTCCTCTGGCTAAATGCTGCAGGACAGAGATCGCATTTGTATGGCTTCTTGCCGATGTGTGTTCGCCTGTGATGTGACAGGTTTGCGCTCTGTTTCAACTCTGCAGGACAGAGGTTGCACTTGTATGGCTTCTCGCAGGTGTGTGTCCGCCTGTGCTGCTGTAGGTGCCCACCCTGTCTGAACTCCGCAGGGCAGACATCGCACTTGTATGGCTTCTCACCCGTGTGTGTCCACTTGTGACGCTGTAGGTTCCCCCTCTGGCTGAACTCTGCAGGACAGAGGTCGCACTTGTATGACTTCTCGCCCGTGTGTGTCAGCTTGTGATGCTGCAGGTGAGAACTCCGGCTGAACTCCGCAGGGCAGACATCGCACTTGTATGGTTTCTTGCATGAATCTGTTTGCGTGTGCTGCTGTAGGTTCCCGCTCAGGCTGAACTCGGCAGGGCAGACATCGGTCTTGTATGGCCTCTTGTCAGTATGCTTCACCATGTGGTTCTCGTCACCTGCAGACCACGAGAATGCAGAGGAATAGATGTTGCACCCAGAACTCTTCTCTCCCATCTGAACATCCGTTGGAGGAGCGGTGGGAGACTTTTCAGACTCATTGTGAGAGTGTGCAAACATGTGGCATTCGAGGCTGGCTTTCGACATGCATGCAAGTGCACATGGCTTGCTCTCGTCTCGATGACGCTCAGCAGGTTGGTCATTCATAGTGAATAGTGCAGTGCTGTCGGGCTGCAGTTCAACTGTTGTGGTGGTGATCTTGAACTGCGCATTTGAAGAAATGCGCCCTGAGTATTCTTGTTCACAAGTGCCTCTGGGCTTGTTCATAATATGGTGCGTATCAGTACTTTTTCTTGTGTCTGAAATTTCATAAATAGGACATTCTGAGGGCATACCAGTCCAGGCGCATCTCTGATTCTCGATCTTTGAAAAATTAGATGGCACCACATTCGCAATGCCTTGTCACACTGTTCACGTTCCAACTCTACAAATAATCCCTATTGTGCACGATTGCACAATGCAGAAGCACAATGTACTGAATGTCGAGTGCAATAGGGGTGGACGGCATGTGTCTTATCAATGTTCTTTAGTTTGACGGGTCTGTGCAAGGCTTTCCACCTACCCGGCCACCCCCTTGCAATTCACTTTCAGAACATTGTGCTGTTTGGACTTGCACCACTCTCCAGTATTTGCGAGAGATTAAGTGTAGTTCAGACGGAACAAGCTGAACTCGATTGGGGACTCGTTTTTCTCGTATGAGTATTTTTGTTATTTTTGTTTTGGTGTCATATAATTGGGTTACGCTTATTTTTCTCGAGTCAGTGATGCCTGTACTCAGTTGTGCAATTTTTAGTATATCTTCATGTTGCTCGAATACCTCAAAGCTGTACAAGTGCATACTGTGTACTATGCTGGTGCACAAATGTTATCGCTTACTGCTGATGATAGTAACGGGCAATACACCCAGAGATGAAATTATGAAATAGGAGTCGCCATCTATGAGTCCGAGCGTTAGTCAAACGCCAACTGAAAATGCCATGAAAGGGTCATGGAGAAGTTATTACATACGATCAGAGCTCGCTTGTCAGGATGGTTTCTCGAAGGATGTCAACTTGCTGTCCTTGCGGTTCTATAACATGCGACGGCATGTTTTCAGATGCGCGTTTCAAGTGCACACACTAATACATAAAAGGGAAGTTGATCTCGCTCATTTTTTAAACCTATTCTTCAATTCGATCTTGATACAATTTGATATAAACTTTCGCACTCCTGTCACGGGCGAATTAATGGAAGTTCACTGTGTTATCAAGTTTGCTGCCAAAGTCGAATTAACTGAAGTTTATTGGGTTATCAAAGCCACTCGTCCTCATCCAGTTCCCCTTTCTTTACAAAGTATGGTATAGTTTTCCGAAGTCAGCTCAAAATTTAGCACATCTTACCACTTTTCCATTAAAGGTTCCACGCTGGGACCGCAACACCACAGCAAGAAACTGCAATTCACGGCAGAGCCATTTATGTTTGCATTAATAATCGAACTTTCCCGCCAGCAATTGCCTGCTGCTGTGTGGCAAATTGATTTATATGGCCAACAACATAGGGCACTGCTGAGCTCGCGTGTAACAGAGAGGGATCACTTAGTTGGGGTCATCCCGCGGTCGCGCATTGCGGGTACACCCGCATTTTACCCGCTGCGGTCGCGAATTCCTACCCGCAATTCATGACGATATGCGAGTAACTGCGGGTATCCTCGAGTATACTCGCACTCGCGCTCAGCTCTACATATTCTTTCCTGAACATGGTTTACACTGGTGGTGACAGTAAAGCAAATTTGAGCCTCGTCCCAAACGATTTGCGGTATGTTTTAAGTGCATGTAAGTGCATATTTCATACGTTGATGCATATTTCCCCCCCTCGTCCCATATGACATATCAATCTGAACCACATTTCGCATTGCAATCCGCCGATTAGACACTTGGCATCGTGACGTCTTCTTGAGATTCCGTCCCTGCTGAGTCCACGCCACTCTGATTGCGCTGAATGCAGACTGCGTCCTCTCTATCTGCAACAGAGAGTATGACGCGTTCTCTTGGCTCCTATCGTTCGTCCGTCGCTTTTACGTCGTTTCCTTACGATGCCAATACCTACGCCTTCAATTTCAGGCCTCTACAAGAGATGGACGACAGAGAATCCAGATTTGTGCACCGACGGAACGGCATTATTCCGCAGGATGTGCGAGAAGAAGGTAAGAAAGCATGGAACATTCAACTATATAGACGAGCAACACTTAAGTTTCATCCCTTAATGTTTACAAGGCATGGCTTTCATGCATTAGGGGGGATTACGAACGAGTATCTTTCGAGCAAATAAGCGTAAATGAGGCTCGCCTTGCTACACAATGTACGCGCAAAGACGTTTATTAACGACACAACATCAATGTCGTTCTTTAGTTTTTATTTGCTTCACAGAAATTCATTGTCACGGCTGGTTATGTTTCCTGACCCGATTCTTCCGTTATTTTTCTTTTTTTTCTGTCTCTTATAGGTCAGTGCAGAGAGGAAGTCCCAATTGGACCAGCATGTGAGGTCTCACATTTCTGAAAAAGCGAAGGGGAGCAGAACTTCAACAACTTCTACATCCCCACCCTGCGAGCTCGCGCCTTGAGAGTTTGACGAATTTTGTGCGGAAGACCTTTCTGAAGACTTTGTCGCATCTAATATATTCCGTGGTGCAAACTCGAAAATCCGATGTTAAGAAAATGCCTCGAGAAGTATACTCGCACGAAGATACCGGCAGAATCAACTCTCCGAAAGAAATACCTGCCTCGTTTGTACGAGAAAGCCGTGAATGAAACAAGGTCTTCCGTTGGGAACGGCCCAATGTGGCCTGCTGCGGATGAGACGACAGACGCCTGCGGTCGCTATGTAGCGCATCTGGTTGTTGGAAAACTTGACGATAATCAAAGGTCCAGAGGCCTTATCTGCTTGCGAGTTGAACACTCGAGAAAACAAACCACGGCACCGTAGCCAGATTTGTAAACGATGCTCTCAAGCTACTCTGGCCATATAGGGGGCGGAGAGAGAACTTTAGGATATTTTATGCAGGTGCAGCTGCGTACATGATAAAGGCTGCTGACACCACGAAAGTTTTCTATGCAAACGTCGTGCACGTAACATGTTTGGTGCACGGCCTCAAGCACATGGCAGAAAAAGTTAGGGGGCCAAAGAAGGTGTCAGTCGAGAAGAAAGTTTTTGTGAAGGCGACAAGTCAAAGAGTAACATACCGAGCAATGATGCCAGACGGTCCCCTGCTCCCTGAACATGTTCTGTCATAAGAAGGGGAACCTGGCTGGAGGCAGTAGATGTAGTGTAGATGAGTAGTGTTTCATTTCTTTTCACCGCATATGACGGAACGAGGCCATCGTTTCTCTTCTCATGTTATTACTAAGGTTGATGGGAGCTGTACTTCTAGTCGTTGCAGTCTCTGGTCCACCTTTCCGCACAAACCAACAAAAAAAAATGTTCTCGAGACTGACGTCACAGCCCTTACTCTCTCATACTATACACAATAATCCCTTGGTGATTTCTCCTGAGATTTCATTCAGAAACTGTTAACAAATTGCAACGCGTTCCACAACAGATGCTCGTAACACATATGCTTCACAAAGGAATTCATCTTACAAGTCATGACGTCTTGTAGAAATATTCTTTTATTTCTTTGGGTTGACTTATTCGTTTATGTCATCAGGTGAGGAGATGCAGGGCGTAAACGAAGCATTCATCATAAACAGAGGAAAGGAATAAAGACACAGAAAGGAACACAGAGGCAAAACGGAAGCAATGCAATGCATGTTTTTCATGGAAGTAAACACTGGTTAGCAGTTCAGAGCCATTGTATGGCTGTCCCTTCGTTGGTTGTTTGTTTACGTTTCACATGTGTCACCACCTCTTTTTACCCTCTGCCTGTTCGTGAGTGAGAGTTTCATAAATGTGAAAAACAAGTAAAATACGGCGGAATACAGATCGCATCGGAATAGCGTTCGCCTATCTGTGCATTAGCATGTGCTCCTTCAGATGTCTGCATCAAGGACATGCGACAGCCCAGGACTGGTGCACTTTAAAGTGTACGCGGCCTCTAAGCACTTGTATGGTCACCATCCCAAGTGTGTCGTGGCGTCATGTTAGGTCACAGATCATGCTCTGGCTGAACTAGCTCTAGCAGCGGCTTCTCTAACTTTGTGCGTTCGTGCTCTGCAGCACAGAGGTTGCACTTGTATGGCTTCACACCCATGTAGGTCTTCTTGTTTCACTGCAGGTTTGTGCTGTGGCTCAGCTTTGCAGAACAGAGAACGCTCCTTTGTGGTTTCTCACTGCAGGCTGTCTGCTTGTGATATTCTACACGACAGGGACTGCACATGTTTCACACCGCAAGTTTGGGTTGTGGATGAACACTGCAGGACAGAGGTTGCAATTTTATGGCTGCTCAGCCGTGTGTGTCCGCTTGTGCTGCTGTAGATTCCCGTTGTAACTAAACTTTGCGTGGCAAACGTCACACTTGTATGGCTTCTCCCCCGTGTGTGCCCGCTTGTGCTGCTGTAGGGGCCCGCTGCGGCTGAACTCTGCGTGGCAGAGGTGGCACTTGTATGGCTTCTCGCCCGTGTGTGCTCTCTTATGCCGCCGTAGGTTTCCGCCCCAACTGAACTCCGCAGGGCAGACATCACACTTGTATGGCTTCTCTTCAGTGTGTGCTCGCTTGTGCTGCCGTAGGTGCCCGCCCTGACTGAACTCCGCAGGGCAGACATCGCACTTGTATGGCTTCTCTCCCGTGTGTGCTCGCTTGTGCCGCCGTAGGTTCCCGCTATGACTGAACTCCGCAGGGCAGACATCGCACTTGTATGGCTTCTCTCCCGTGTGTGCTCGCTTGTGCTGCCGTAGGTTTCCGCCCCAACTGAACTCCGCAGAGCAGACATCGCACTTGTATGGCTTCTCTCCCGTGTGTGCTCGCTTGTGCTGCCGTAGGTTCGCGCCCTGACTGAATTCCGCAGGGCAGACATCGCACTTGTGTGGCTTTTCTCCCGTGTGTGCTCGCTTGTGCTGCCGTAGGTGCCCGCCCTGACTGAACTCTGCAGGGCAGACATCGCACTTGTATGGCTTCTCTCCCGTGTGTGCTCGCTTGTGCCGCCGTAGGTGCCCGCCCTGACTGAACTCCGCAGGGCAGACATCGCACTTGTATGGCCTCTTCTCAGTATGCTTCGCCACATGGTTGTCGTCACTTCGTGACCACGAGAATGCAGAGGGATAGATGTTGCACCCAGAACCCTTCTCTCCCATCTGTATATCCGTCGGAGGAGGAGTGGAACACTTTTCAGACTCATTGTGACACTCTGCAAACATGTGGCATTCGAGGCTGCTATTCGACATGCATGCGAGTGCACGTGGCTTGCTCTGGTCTCGATGTCGCTCAGCGGGTTGGTCATTCATAGTGAATAGTGCAGTGCCGTCGGGCTGCAGTTCAACTGCTGTTGTGTTGAACTGTGCACCTGAAGAAGCGCAACTAGAGTATTCTTGATCACAAGTGCCTTTAGGCTTGTCCTTAATATGGAGCGTATCAGTGTTCCCTCTTGCGTCTGAAATTTCACAAATCGGACATTACGACGGCATACCAGACAAGGAGCATCTCTGATTCTCGGTCTATGAAAAACTAGATGGCACCACATTCACAAAGCTTTGTCAGGCCGTTCACGTTCCGACTCCACAAATAATCCCCATTGCGTATGACTGAGGCCACGAGCTCAAAGCAACTCACACCACTCCGGTATTTGCCAAGGAGTGAAGTGTAGGACTATCGCACCGAACAATCTAAGCTCAATTCGAAACAGTCACAGCATTTTGTTTCTTTTCCTGCATGAATATTTTTGTTAATTTTTGTTTCAGTGTCGTATAATTAGGTTATGCTTAAATATGCACAGTTATATCTCCGCCATCATGTGACCCCGAATGTGCAGGAAGGGCTTCCGGGCCATTATGCGCATTTGACACAGCTAAGCCATTCCAGTGAAAACTAGCCAACGATGTACTAGCTCAACCGTTTCGAGTAGACTGGAAAAAGTCGTTCATATTTCGTTACTGGTGTGCACATGGAACATAAGTTTTCTTTTTCGCCACTCTCGCAGTAGTTTCGGCTGAATTGCATATTAAAATTAGAGGGTGGATATTTTCACCCACGTGGGTGTTTCAGAATCTGTTAGACGTTAAGTACGGCTTGCAACTAGGATGGTCCACTCAACCTGCCCTGTGCCCGCTTGTGCCCGAAATCACGATTTAAAAGTTAACCCCTTGAACGTTTTGAAAAATACCTAATTTTGTTCACTATATTTGTTTGTTTTTTTCCTTTGCAGTACGTGGCATTCCCTAGAAGCTGGCACAAAAATTTCTGCTCTATGTAAAGAGATGGCCGAGATGTTACATTCTGCAGAAAGGTGACAGAGAGAATACACAAATGTAGGAAGCCCAAAGTATTCGGTAAATTCATCAACACCCGAAATATAGAAATGCTTCACGAATGCCCCTGAGAATGAATGGGGACCAACGAAGAGCAGACGGCGGTACATTCTTTGTTGACAGAACACCAGTGATGGCTGCTTGCTAAACCAGCCACACAGACATCGTCTTCTTTGCCCGAAGAACTCAGACGCGTAGAACTCAGACTCATTTCGTTCTTCGACAGTTCGAGGAAAGAACGAGTGTTGAAAGCAGTCAGTCCTGCACCGGAATGCTTTGAGTGTGCTCTGATGGCTTAGCCGTGTTGATCTAGGTACATGCAGAGTGATGTAGTACTGATGATGAATTCGAAGTTGACCACTGAGTAATTGAAAAAAAAAAAAAAAGGAACTGCAGCCGATGGGTCTTTCCAGCTCTCCCAGCGGCATTAAGTTACACCGTGCGTAAACAGGAGTAACTGAGGTGTAACGACAGTACGACTTGAAAATAAAACGTAACGCTCTCCTTTGAACGGATTCAAGAAGTCGGATATATTCGCATTGGTGTAAGGGTCCCAGAATTTTTCACTATATTCCAAAATAAGACGGACTATCTGATAGCTGTTAACGCAGTATGAGCTGTGCACCGAGAGAGACTGAGAAGTACTGGCGTGTACTCCTTGTATTATACCGTTGTCAATGACACATTTTGTATAATTCCAGGACTATCCGTTGACTTGTATCGAGCCCGAATTCGCGAGTATTTTAGTGCACGACACTATCCAGATGGCAGCACACGTTCGATTCGCACCAAACTTTAATTTATCAGAACTCAACCCAACTTATGATGGTAGTTTAGGGCGTTCAAGTGTCTTGTGCGAACAAAATATACCCATAGATTTCTGAAGAAGTAATTTCCGCTTAATACAAATGATATTTCATTTGTTTCAGCGTTCGTCGACGCCGTTGTCATCGCCGCCATCTTGCAAACCCAGAAGCGGCAGTGCGAATAGCGAGACGGAGAGGGTGAAAGGAAGCCTCTGCACCAACCCTCCTTCAAGTGTGTGTAATCATGTTCGCGAACGGTAGACAAGTGCGTGCGTTGTTGATCTCTGTCACCGAGACTCACTTTGTCCACACCTGAGGGCGATCACAATGTCTGCCTAATCTCGATTAAGCGCGCGATGTGGATCCTGCGTCGGTGCGTTTTAGGTATCACACTTGATTCCTTCAGTCACATGCATGGTTACCTTTCGCAGTTAGAAACGCAACATATGCGGTGAAATTCTGCAAAAATTGCCGTAATGCGAAGTTGGATAAAGCATTGCCGTGTTTGCACAGCCAACTCTGCCAATTTTCCTCAGGAGAGAGCATCTTTGAGAGCTTAAAAGTTTACCCCATTTGATTACGATACTGACTGGTACACGAAATCTGATAGCTGTCGTCCATCAGAGCTGTCGTCCGAAACAAGCTTTGTGCAAAATCGCCAGTTCGGATCACATCGACGAACAACGGCACAGCTAGAACACTGTCAACGAAAAAGTAGAACATGCGCGCCTTTGTTAAGAGTGCAAAAGCATTTTGCCCAGCTCTAAAGCTGCATTTGAGCGGAGAGCTTTTTCCCAAGGACATCATACCCAGTGATTCAATGTAAGGCTCTCCATCCCACGCATCCTTTGAGATTGATGACTTCCTCCAGTACTCGTCATCCAATACCATAGACATCATCATTCTCACAGTCTGAACTGCATCGTCCAGAAGGACGCACCTCAACCGCGGACATTCCATTGACGCGCGTTTCGGCGGCGACACGCAACCGTCTGCCAACTCAAGTTTTGGAAGTCCTCAGAGTACGTGCAACTTCAGGTCTATCCTCGTTCTATTCCTCCGTAAAACACACCCGGGAACCACAGACGCCATTGTAGCACAAAGCGAACAAGAAAAAAAAAAAAAACGTAACAAAAAGCTTAAGGGGGATAGAACAATGTGGAGAGGGCCTGTACTTCTATCGAGCTCTATCTAACACCAGGCGGTCATGTGCCGATGTGTTTTACTGACGACCTACTAGATTATAACGACCACGTCATATGCACCCCTCCCCAGCGTCGCGTTTTTGGAAGGTAGCGGTAGCGCTGCTCATCGTCAAAGTTATTGCTTCCTGAAGTTCTACAATACTTTGTACATCAGCTTAACTTAGTATTTCTGTACAAGCGGTGGTTATTCCACAAATGTTTCATTCTGAAGTTGATTATCATCCTCAATCTACGTGTTTTCATAGTCTGCTACGGTAGTCGTTCGTACGCTTCTGCACGTTAAGAATTCAAATTTTCATCTTCCAATCGTGATGCAGATCTCGCGTGCCGGTGAGTAGTGCCCTAAGCGGGCGGGCTTCTCAACTATCAATTTAGTAGATCTTGGTTTTACTATCCATCGGGAGAACTCTGATCGATATATGCAGACATACACTTTCACGACTATCATTATATTGATGTCACGTTAACGTGTGCTCCAACGGGTGACATGACAGGAACCAGCAACTTGATCTTAATATTGGAGGTACCGTTATCTCAAAGATCATAACTGTAATAATTAATGAACGTAATAAGTAATCAACGTAACAATAAAAGGGGCTCAGCTCGTGTGCAACGAGCAGAAAACTGAAGGTGTTTCTGTTACATCCCTGTTTTTTGTCTGTATGACGCAATGCAGTTTGGGGTTGACTAATATTCCTGTCATATAGGCAGTCTTCAATCACCATTGTAGCCAATGGCCATTGGGATCATGTGCAGCGCCACCAACACATGGACTTTTCAAAGAGCATCGCATCTAACTGAATCTCAATGGCTGACTGGTTACACTTGGCGGCACTACACACAAGTTGAATGGCTGTTGGTTTCAATGGTTATTGAAGAGTGAAGACTGCCCATGTGTCACGGCCTGGGTTTATAAATGCCCTTGAGCACTTTGTATTTACCTTCAGGTATTGAATCACAGTTGCGTCCCATCTGGTCCAGCTCTGTTATGATTGCAACATTGTAAGGCTCTGTCTTCACTTCTATGATTGGATGTTCATTGGAAGATTCCTCTCGACGTTCTTCTTTAATGTGACACGTACCAGATGTCACTCCTGCAGTAAAACAAAAAACGGAATAAGTAAGTCATATTGCAAATCTCATGCGACGGTTTATCTCCATAATGAAGCTAATCACACTCCGTTGTAACCTGTCCGTGCACATTGCATTCAAAAACGTCGGTCGACAAAACCAGAAATACTCTGACTATATGGGGTGAGATAACCAGATGTATGACATCTTCCTAAGCCACGCTCACATGTGCCAGCTTTCGCTCCTAGTCACCAATGGGAGTCACGTGGCAATGCTCCTCTTGCGGATTGGTCGATTGGCACAACCAACTTTTGAAGTTTTTGCTCACTGACCGATCTCCACTAACTCAAGTTGATGGTCCCCACTCACTGCCGCCAGCTCTGAAGCTGGCCTGTGTGAGCGCTGCCTTACAAACATCTGTCATACTACTATTATAACAATAATATTCATAATAAAGTTGTACCTTTATATCGTAAGACAACTACGATAATGAGTAGAGCCCGGATTTTTAGAAAAAAAATTGTGTTCTGTTCAAAATCCTCATTTAGGCACGTGCCATTACAGGCACGGCATTATAAATTGATTTTTTTCTCACCGTAGCACTGAAAGCTCAAAAGGAAGCGAATAAACCTGTTTTATCCGCAGGAACAATATGGTAAATGGTAGCTGTGACTGTTTTCCTTATTTTTTGCTGCACGAAATGCAAAACTTTTTGGTCCTACTATGGTCACAAGACTTCTGTTCATTGCCACCTGTTCCACAACACTTCACAGAAGGACTTGCAGAATGTACCGTAATCCCAGCGTATTAGCCACAGCTTACACACATTTTTTATTTTTATTTTTGCTTGCAGGCGCTCTGCGGCTTATCCACTGGGACGACATCGAAATAGATCATGTAAGAATAAAACACTCAAAAATAACCCTACTTGCAAAATAAACTCTTCAATATAAATAATAAGAAAATCCACCCTGCTTAAATAAACTACGACAACTTTGAAGAATAAACACCTTCGAAATAAACCTTTTAAAATCCACCGTCCCTGATTGGTGGACAGCTGACGGCTCAACATCCCCCGCGGAAGGTAGCGTGCTCATCGTGCTTGGGACTACCCCGGGTAAGAAGTGTGAACGAGGATCTCGCTCCACTGGAAGTAGGTTGTCTGTCTGTATGTGACCCGTGGCCAGTGTTGCCAACTTAGAGGGCGATGCCGTCTGCTTTGGCAGCTGGCAAATTTTTTCCGTCGTGCATCTTGGCCAGCTTTATCTCTCTCTGTCTATCCTTTTCTTTCTGTGTATGTGCATGCTTTCTTGACATTTCTTTCCTTGACATGGTCCGCTGGATGGGGAAACGAGCATTTTGGAGCGATGTCCTGAGTGTGCTTCTCGGTGACAAATCGTCGCTCGTTACCGAGTAGGTGCTGGGGTTTTCGGATGAAATTATGTTTTTTTTACTTTGCAGCTGAAATTATCTATAAAGGCCCTGAATCCTACTTATGCCAACCGTATCAAACGAGCATGTGTGCTGCAATCCCTACAAAACTGCTGAGGCAGCCGTAGAGATTCAGATTCGAAGCGTTGTCTCCTGGCTTCAATTCACATTGGCACCATTTTAAATTCCGCTCCGTATAACAGATGGCATAATAGCATCCAGCGTGAATGACCGTCGCCGCGCAATCTGTCCACAACACCGCCATGGCTATGCTCTTTCCGCCATCCTCCCGAAGCTCGTTAGCCTAGTCCGCAGCTCAGCTGGCTCAAGGGTCAAGAGTTAGTGCCCGGTATTCATACGCGCATCGTCCTCATCACTTTAAGACTGAATATTTTGTGTAGCTGTTATGCAAATGTTATGAAATGTAATTGATAACAATACAAACACGAGACAGAAACATCACAATAGCAAGTTCTGGAAAAGGGAACATTGTATCGCCCATAAACTATCATACGGAATATTACCTTCCTACACCTAACCATGATTTATTTTAACTGCCTTTATTTTTAGAGCGTGTATTTTTAAGCGGTTTATTCTAAAAAATATTCTAAAGGGTGAAGTTTTAAGCGTTGATTCTTTAGTATTTTATTTCGAAATATTTATTTCGGTGTACAGCCAACCAACGGTATAGCGTACCTTATCACCATTTTTGCTCCGGAATTTTCCGCATAGAATGCCGGTTTTAACGAAAGGGCCGACACTGTCTCTGGAACAGCACCGCCCTGCCAATGCACGAACAACGCGTAACAGGGTCAAGACCACATTCGAGTAGACTGACCTTCCCCACGAGGCCACTGATCCCTCGATCCATGAGAAACCCCTTGCCCTTGTTACACGTTCCTCATGGATCGACGGGTGTATGCGTGTCTGAGCAACTTGTACTCCGCCATCAATTTGCTGGTGTCCTCACCCGGGTATGAACCCGCAACCTTGGGACCAGTAAGTGAATTATGATACCAACTGAGCCATCGTGGCCAGTGGTCTGAGCGGCATGTCTACAAGATCTTACTACCTTCAACGTATAGTTTATACGAGGATTTTACCATCAGCATCACCTCCTGGTGGAAGCTCGTTGCACTGCTGTTGCTGTACCTGGCCCTCTTCTGGCAGGCAGGCAAAATCGGGTGGTTCCGATTTCACTTTCACGATCTGACCACTGAACTCTGGTGAGAGCTGCATCTCTTCAGGTTGTGAATCCGAGGGGCTGGAGCTTGATCACTCGAGGACACAAGGATCTCTCGCCTCTTCCTTCGTGGGGAGTAAACTGTTGGCTGTCATCGTCCCACGTAAATTATGAGTAAAAGAACATTGGCTCCGGAAGTGAGCAGTCGCTGCAGGCTCAAACAAATGTGCGTATCAATTAAAGGTAATCGACTCACTGTTTGTCCCCAGAGGGCCTGTATTCAGGGGTCTTCAGAGAGGCCGTCTTCGAGGGTTCCGAGTCAGGACAGAGGACATGCCAGAGAGGGGTACCCTGTAGAGATTGTTTCTTAATAAAGAAGCATGATGCTAGTCGAAGAGTAACCCCGAGACGGAGGGACCACCACAAATCCTTTCAGGTTACTCCCAGCATCAGCGGATCAAACTTTTTCTCTCAACTTTTTACTCCCCGCTCGGGTCAGGTTACTCCCAGGTCGCTGCGGTTTTGACTCGCTTGAATATCGAAACTCAGGGATGGATGCCGTAAGGCGTGTTTCAGGATTCTCAATTTTAGGTAATTAGTATCGTAATTGCACTCTCTCTTCGACAGCATGTTCACCTGGCCATAGAACTCGGCCGCAAAAACGACGTTTGTACTGACCTCGTAGTTTTATTACGAAAATTTCAGTAAAGTAAGTTTTGTGACGATCTCACAGCTCAGTAAAAGAATAAGAAGGAAAAAGAACAACGGTTGTGATTAGGATCCAGGGAATCGAATCCACAAAGCTTATGAATCTCGAATCCTCTCTTTAAAAACCGTATCAAAAGCCTCGGGGAAAAAAGTACTTCTAATGAAGAATGTTTTCAAGCAGAGTTTAATATTTTTGTTCAATGAAGAGCTAATTCAATAATAGTTGACTTTCAGGGAAAAAAATATATCGCATACTCATAAATAATAATACTAATAAATAAATCGCCTATCGCATAAGTAAAACTGCATAAATTTTGCACTTGTAACGCAGGAGTTCTTGCCTAAACTGTTTCAGTGTGAAGCAATATAAACGGACAGACAAGAAAACATCCACTGGCCAATCAGGATTTGCGGCACACCCCTGATGTGAAAAAAAAAAAAAAAAAAGCAAACGCGGTTGGCGGATTCAAAAAATTCAAACTCTGTTTCTTGCCCTTGGGATTCGAGGATTCCGTTGGCCCATCCCTAGTTGTAAAGGAAACTGAAACGGAGGCAGTAAGGGAAACGAAAAACATTCCGTTAAATTCCCCCGGATGCTATCCACCTCATCTGCTGGTTCCATAATCACATATCATGTCTGTTGTCTACTGTTTAGCTCGTAATGAGTGTTTTAAAAAAAAGTATTTTCATGAGCTTGCGACCGTGTGTGCTTGGAGAGGTACTGTGGATTGTGTAGTACTAATTTAGGAATACTAGAATACTGCGATTGGTGGCTATAGGGGAAGACAGCCTGGCAAACACCTACACGAGGGTCGTCAAGGTCTTCCATGAAGGTGATGTTGCCGAGACAATACCACCTTCCTTGCCCTATGTGGACAGTTCTTCAAATTGTTTTCAGAGAATCGAGGTTCTTTTCTGTCGGTTATGCGGACGTTTTTACGCAGAGTATAAAAACTAAAACACTTGAGAACACGTTAGCATGCACACCTTACTGTTGATGCAGATCTTTTCCCTTATATATTCACACAAAGAAACCCAATCCTGATAGCTTTCCTTTCAAGGGTACATGTATTAAGGCTTCGTTGTAGTTTTGAAAACTAGCTTTCAAAAATTAGAACACACGTTGCAACATTTAATTATATCCGCAGGAGACATCACACGGCTACATAGAACTCACTGTTTTTTGAAGATGAAGCCTCGTTTTTCACACTTGCTTGTGCATGGGTGTCTGTGTCCTGTTCCTTGAGGTTGTTCTGTTCCAGGTGCTTCCCCAATTGTTGCTCGTCACAGAATATCCTGGATCAGTATGTTAGCACTGAACAAAATATTTCATCAATAATGACAACGAGGAGTATGTAGATTTATACGTTGAAAGCGATTTAAAAAAAAACGTGCCGGGAAACAACCAAAGGACGACACAACACACAGCGCAGCACACATGTAGATTTAAGCGCGTCATGTCAGTCAGTCAACAGTGAAGATTCCGATGTCATTTCCATTGACAGAGCCCCACATTGCTTTTGCCTCCAAGTGAACAGTAAAGGCTCCTTCTAAGTGACACTTGAAGCTACTTTGTCATTAATAGAAGCGTACTAGAAGCTATGGTGGGCTAGTACTCGTCCTCAACCTACAAGCTCGTGAGATATGGCCTGTCTTCTTACAATGGAAACAGACTGCCGATAAGAACGGGCACGCTTGCGATGCGTGCTTTGTGGATGCGCACCTTGAACACCATTCGATTAGATTCTTTCATCTGAAGCAGCCCTTCCGTACTATCTTCTTTGGCATGCGTAGCTGTGGCATTACGGGCCGCGCTTTCTAATGCTTGCGCCTTATCAATTGCCTTCTGAAATGTTAGGTTTTTGTCTTCCGTAAATAAAACCCTTTCAATTTGCACACGCTGTAGCCCACAAACAAACCTGTCCCAAAGGGACTCGTCCAAAAATGTGCCGAAATTACAAGTTTCAGCAAGCTTCCGTAATGCTGCAGCAAAATCCTTAATGCTTTCGCCGTCTAGCTGAGTACGTCTGTGGAATTTCGCTCGTTCACCAATGACAGAAGGCTTCGGGGTGTAGTGCTCCCGCAGTATCTCTTTAAACTTCTTTTTCGAAGGAGCGTCCGGGCTTGTGAGAGACTTCAAAAGTGCGTATGTTTTTTGCCCGATAATACTAACGACGGCGTCGACCTTGTTGTCATCCTCAATGCGGTTGACATTCAAATAGGACTGAAGTCTTTCTTCATACGCCGTCCAGTCACTAGTAGACTCATCAAAAGACTTCAGGGAACCTACTTGAGCAATGCGTGTTGCCTTATCCCTCGAAGTTGTTACTGTACTGCCGTGAGATTTCTTTCCGGAGATGGTTGATCGTACGTCCAGCTCGTCGCCAATATGTTGTGTCTAATCCACGAGACGGTGAGTAGCAGCAGAACATACTTTTATTCTGCTCATACCGAGCGCTCGACCCGGCAGCAGCATGAGTGAAGCACCGTCAACAAAAGACGCGCACACAGCAAAACAGGCAGCTTATCTATCTTCTGCGCGTGGGGGGGGGGGGGGGGGCAACATCACATGCCGGTGCTAACTTTGACTGTTATCACACAACAATAGTAAACTATGTCATACTTCTACATTATACTACCCTACCAGTTAAGCGACGATTTATGATTTACGTGCTTCTTGCACTTAGTGGTGTAACTCTATTCCTTCAGTCTTACTCTAAACCCACATTCCCACACCAGGAGGCGACACTTACTCACACGACAAACAAAGGCGCGGTGAAAGATAACGCCTTATCAGCCTTCCACGTAAGCAGGCTTCCCATATGCGTCGCTTCAGACTCCGCCAGGTGATCGATGGATCTCCATCTCTTCAACTGAACATCACTGGAAGTCCAGTGTAAGGTGAGATCCCCAATGCGAATATTTTTCACTGTTATTTATGTTGCGTTATAGCGTTTGAATGTGTGGTTGCGATTATTTTTACTGTTCTCACTGTGTTTGTAAATTGTTTTTTATGAACTGTATTAGCGTATTTTTAGAAGCGGGATTTTCTTGCGTCTGTCTTTGCGTATCCTGCTACTCCTCTGCGACTCATTATCTATTAATCTGTATCGTCACAGTAAATAACGTACGCTGCATCCGGAAAGGTGGTTCGTTAAATTCCCTAAGCATCACCGAAGCGCGTCCTTGCTTCTCCTTCGATTAATATAAAGCGTCACTCTCACCGATGGTCGCTCAGAATTCCCACCTATTTGTGCCGTCTGCCTTTTTCTTCCTTTCTCGGTGGTTGTGTTGGGGTTAATTGGAACGCTCGTCATTAATGCTACCATCCCTAAATAACTGCGTACTTCGCCCATCATTGTCACCATGTCGTCTCAACACGATTTGTTGCATTCGCAGTGGGGAACAATCTCACTTGTCATCCCTTCTCGTGTCTGGTGGTGTCTTTCTGAACAATTGCTGGCGACTTTTGCTCATAGTTTGTTATATAAAGTGCAAATTTAATGATGTCCTCGCTAGGAAAGGTCACCTTGGGTGGTCCGCAGGCAGAAAAACAACTGATAAGACGATAAGAACCCATGAAGGCATCACGTGAAGTACCCTCTCGAGCCTAGGAAAGAGATAATTATCTCTTTCCTAGTCACCGTGATGTGACTAGCTCACATAGGGCACATAGACGTTGTAATATATAATCTTTTCCCCTTCTAGCTTAATTGATACATATTATAATACACATTTTTATATTTGTGCAGTTTTGAAACCTATAGCTCCCGTTGATGGTCCTCTATTCGACAGAAAATAATTTTTTTTTTTGTTATGTTAAACCGGTAGGGCCCTGCTGTAGGTGAAACTAACCCTGAATGACATTACTGACATGCCATTTAAAAGTCAGACTACGGACACTTTATGAATACGTTGTGGAGGCGATCTTCAACACAACGCAGTGACGAGCATGGATTTATGAACGCCAATCGTTGTTAGAAAGCATGCAGCAAGCCCTGTATGGAATGTGAGACAACACAGTTTACACCACACTTGTGACCACACCATGCAAGATCACCATGAGAATGTCTCGTAAGTCACATGGCACATTGCAGGTGGGCCATGGGTCCGGCGTGGGAACATCGACGACGATCGTAACTGAAGTGTTCGGCGGAGCCAGGGCACGATGAGCGAAGGGTACAAAGACTGACACGTGATCTATCTGGTGCTTGAAAGAAGTACTGAAGAAAAAGGTTTGTAAGACTCGAATACTATTATACGCTCCATTGTGTGGTATTGCATTCAGCCAGATAACATAGTTGACGGGGACTATAGCCCGCATTGATTTACGTTTTCTTTTTTTACCGTAGCAAGTACTCGTTCAACCACCCGTCAACACGTGCCATCACAGCGAGGGCTCCCAGGGAGGTCACATTCTTGCACACGGTTGTAACGCCCAATAAGGTAAGTCCCGTCAGAGTATCCCACTTACCAGAAACGATCGATTCGCAAACAAACGCATTTGCTGGAATGTGTTCCGTATAATTTCAGGCTAGATAAACATTTTGAACGTAGAACAGATTCCTTAAAGGGACTTTCTAGACTCCACATGTGAAGTAAATAGGCCTCATCAGATGATCGTCATTCATATAGTAGTTTTCTTTATTTTTT
Source organism: Ornithodoros turicata (assembly GCF_037126465.1). Lineage (NCBI taxonomy): Eukaryota > Metazoa > Arthropoda > Arachnida > Ixodida > Argasidae > Ornithodoros > Ornithodoros turicata. The sequence goes on from NW_026999423.1 coordinate 344,736, forward strand.
ATGAACCCAAGCGGAAAATATTTTACTCGTTGCATATGTTACTCGCAAATCGTTTATTTCAAGTTTCTTCGGTTATGTGACTGGTTGTTCGACATAATATTCTGAGTGTGAACAGATGTTGGAATATGTTTATTCGCGTCATCTTCTGCAAGCAACCGTTTCGATCCCTGCCATCTGGGAAGTGAGAGCTTCGGCCACGCTGATTGGTTTTCGCAAACTCGTGACCTTACCGGAAGTAGACGCGAACACTTCTTCGAAGGTGTCTTCAGTGATGTCACGGCTGGTTTAGTTGCGGTATTCTCGGTGCAAATTTTCCACGCGCAATTACCTTTAATTTCATTTGGTTATTATTTTTTTACAACTTGATGGAAAGAGAGATACATAACAAACGTAAATATACAGTGTAACACACTAGTGGGTAAATAACGCAGTATAGGCAGTATAAAGACTCGTTTGCTTCTATAGATTAACTGCAGACGGCTTCATCATTTGCAACGCTCATTTTACCTCAGATAGGCGACCTTTTGAATCACTATGTTTCCCGTGTGTGAACCACACTCTGAAAAACCCTCCTGCTTTACAGAGACGATGACGACCGTTGGGATACATAAATCAGCGCTGGAGCTCCACAAACTCCTTGAACGAGCAGTCCTTACGTCCTACTACGACAAATTCATCGAGATAGGTGAGCCAAAACGGAACTTCATATCACCGGGCATGTCATCCAGGGACGTGACACTTTCGCCGTCAACCACGCAGCGCCAACAGGTCGGGAGTGACCGCTGCCGAGGTCATGGGTTCGAAACTCTGTACCATGCGAGCAGGAGTCGCTCACGTCCTCCTCTGAGACTGTAGCCAAATACGCTGTCCCGTGCGATGGGGTTTAGCGAAGGTTGAGTAACAATCAGTATAGGACGAATGATAAGGTACTTCTTGACCAGAGTTCCCTTTCGAGGCAAACCCCGAAGTTATTAGAACGCCTATTTCCTTTCTACGACCGCGAAGAGGCAAAGGTCCCAGTACAAAACATCGCGTGCCAAGGTTGTCTACACTGAGGGATGTGTTTATATTGACGTAATTCGTTTGCAGAAATATGTTTCAAAGACAACTTTCACATTGGAATCGAACACCGGCTTAAATGGGTTGTCGGGTCCGGAAGCGCGTGCATAAGATCGATGGTGTAATTTTCTTCACCGCTTGATAGCTTCCTTGGTGAAGTTTCCCTCCCGAAAACAGCTTACATGTTAAATAAACGGGATTTAAAAACTCGCACACCCTCAGAAGTACCGAAAAAAATATCCCCAGATATAAATAGCATTGATCCCTTTAACATTTGGGGAAATATATTTTTCGTACGATTTTTTTTTCATGTTAAGTGAAACACCCTACAACAGAAGCCTCAAGTCCTGAGAACAAGTACTTTATATTACTAAGAGCAGCTACTTTCCAGTACTCTTTGCATATTCTCAAGTACAACGATGGTTGCCTCATGATCTAAAAACTAGGAATCAGAGGAAAATCTGTTGGAATATATATACACAATTACCTCAATACTATGCACTTTGGAGTACGGATCCACATGTCAGTGCATTGGCAAAACACAAGGCAACTGTTCCGTCCACAAAAAAAGAAAACACCGGTCCAGATAAATAAATCTTTGATATCGAAGATGAAGGCTGCAAACAATGACACTGGTATCTCTACAACGCATGGAGTCACGTGTCTTGATAAGGAATCTGTCCACCCTAACCTCACTTACGGATTTGCCCTTAGGCGGGGACAATGTGCAGCAGCTTCGTGACTCCAGCGGACACGATTTCCAGGAGTTGATCAACATGGTAGATATGGCCAGAAAGCCACCTCACGTCAAGAGGTTCAAGAAAGCCCTGGCAGAGTGGAAACCAGACACAGGTAAATCGAAAACCAAATTTGGAGAAAGGGCTGGATCTTCATGTACCGCGTGTTGGCACGCGTGTGCGGTACATAATGGCCGTACAGAAAGCCGGCGTTTCGTTGAACTTGGCCTCAAAGTCCGGCCTTACAAGCAGATCAGTTAACGGGCTATTTTCTGCAATCTCAGTAAGTCTTTCTAATGATTCTAATTGCGTGCACGAATCTCCTACATGGAAGCAACGATCGCGTAGGCCTTTGTGGGAACGTCCGGCTCTCCGTATCTGCATAACTTGGCAGAAGTGGAGGATAGTTAGGTAGAATTGCAAGCGGCTGCATTCCTCTCTAAAGAGCTTACTCAACCGACAGTTACGTTACCGCCACATTAGCCATTCAGTCGTTTCCGACGATGCAAAAGTGCGTCTCAATCTAAGAATAAAAACGACAGTTGCAGCAACGTCCACCCCAGCGGATGGAGCAGAAGGGGAGCTTCACAAGCTACTTGGAGGAGCGGATCTTCTCTCCTACCACGACAAGTTCATGGAGATAGGTGAGTCAGAATAGGCCGTGTCGATGCGTACGCGGAATACTAACGGAAGCTAGTCGTGCGTGTACATGTGCGGACAAGGGACGGTGGCCGCATGATTCAGAGCGTACCCGCGACCAATTAAGAGTTAATTTGGAGAAGAGAAAGGTACGGATTGTATTTAAGGAAACGAAAATCCGCTTAGCACGCAATACGTATTTTGACTCCCACCTTGTTTACAAGCATTGGGGAAGGAAAGAGAGGAGGAGCCCTACTGCTCCGAGAGGTGAAGCCGAGATTTGGGGCCACTCCAGGTGGCCCCGGTGGTCCTGGTAGCGACACACTTGGGTAGTTTCGGTGTCGCTTGAGTGTGCTCGAAACCGGGCGTCGGTCTGGGGTAGGTCCAGGGGTCCAAACCTCCAATTCTAGACTTGAACATAGGGTTCAAGGGACGTCACCACCGCGGAACCCTCGGTGTCTCTCCGTCCAGAAAACGTTGTACGCTGGTCTCATTTTATAGCGCGGTCAGCACCGCGTATCGCGGTTGACGCAACTCTTCGTGATATTCCTACACTCCAAGGAAAAAAGGAGTAAAACTGGGAGTAATTGCAGCTTCTACTCCCCTGGACTGCAATTACTCCCCATTTTAGTCCCTATGGCACGACATTTAGTCCCGACATTTACTCCCCAGGACTGCAAATTGTCATTGAACTTCGCGAATGTTCTCCTGAATGCAAGAGTCTATGTAGATATGTGCCCTTGTTAAATTGGATGGCATATAAGGCTGTATAACTCAGCCACCGCAGCAATTTTCCAGGCGCACAGAGTAAGAAACAGTTAGAGCGTTTTTCTTCGCAAATTGTGCCCTATGTATATGGCGCAAGATTGTGTATAACTCGATATGTCACGGTTTGGCGGCTTGCTTCAAAGCAATATTATGCATGCGCACGAATTATGTACCTGGGACTCTTACAACAGCGCGTGAAACACAGTCTCCATTCTGTGACATTCATTTACTCCCAAAAGGAACTACTTTTTGTGGCAATGCATTTAGTCCCCAAAAGAAGTAAAAGTGCTCCTTTTTTTCCTTAGAATGTAGGGTTCGCTCACCTTTCAACGTCTGCTGTACCACCTGTATCCGCACATAATCTCCATCAGTGTGTTTTAGTGGTACTTCTATAATGCATGGAGTCACGTGTCTTGGAACCGTAACCTAACCCTTTTGGAATTGTCTCTAGGCGGTGACAATGTTCAGCAGCTTTTTGACTCGACGGCGGGCGATTTCCAGGAAGTGATTGGCCTTGTTGATATGGTTACAAAGCCATTTCACATCAAGAGACTAAAGAAAGCACTGGGCCAGTGGACAGGACCGTCAGGTAAATGAAGAACCAAACGGGTAGAAAGGACTCCATCTTCGTGTATCCCGTATAAGCTTTCGGTACCGGTGTATAATGGCACCCTGAATGCCGGGAAGGCTTTCTTCGTTGGTTCACAAATGCAATATTACGAGCCAAGCAGATGACGACCTATTTTCTGCCATGTTCGCATGGAAGAACATTACAAATTGAAGCAGATGATCACATAGGCCATTTGGGGGTACCGGACTTCCTCATGCATGATTGCATAGAAATGTAGAATTGAGAGATAGAGGTACCGACAACGTACCCACAACTGACTCGATTCTCACACGCGCTGTCGCCACATCAATCACTCTGTAGTTTTATCTCTGAGTATCGTTAAATGAAGATAGTGATAGGAGTTTCACATTATCTTACAATTAATTATGATTTTCTGTGGATGTCGATCGATGGCTTAACAGTCGACATTGCTTTACAGTCGTGGTAGCGTCCAGTGCGGCTGACGAATCAGAAGGGGAAGTTCACGAATTACTTCGAGGAGCGGATCTTCTCTCCTACCACGACAAGTTCATCGAGCAAGGTGAGTTAAAAAGTGTGTCTGTGTGTACCGAATACTAGCGGGATCCAGGCAGGTTGTTGCATTTGCAAAGGCGTGTGTATCTGTGGGGCCGGTGGTGGTGAAAGGCGAAATATGAGAGAAAAGGGAGTGTTAAGATAGAGAGAGTTAAGCCGTCATCTAACGCTGTCTCGAAAGCTAGTTTTCTTCCTGCACTGAAGAAGCGCTAAATTTCAGCTCGTTGGTCCGTATGAGTGCGCCACAAAAATTCCACGCTTCGCTAATTGGCAGAGGGCGGGGCATGGCGGATGAACGCCAAAATGGGGCCTCAGGATGTTTTTCATATATTTTTACCATAGCCGTGTGAATGCAATTGGCCATCAAAAGGGCTTTATATACAGTTAGAATTATTATTACAAATAAATCTCGTTTGACAGATTGATAATTTCGGCATGCTGAGCTAAGACAGAAGATGTTAGAATGATGGGCCAGTTGTGTTGAAATTTTAAAATCGCCAATGGAAGGGAACACGAAAAGAAATGTTTAGTCCTGTTGTTTCGTGCTCCCTTGTATGCTGTTTCTTGCAATTCTTAGAAGTCATTTAAGAATTCTTATTTTAGAATGGGTTTCAATGTTTGCTGCATCCCCTGGAGAGAAAGAATGAAAAAAGACTGAAAATGGGGTCATTGGTATTGCAGAGGTTAACGAGCCCTATAGTATAGGTCATCACGAAACTATTTAATGCGAGACAAAGGCAAAAATTCGTATTCCAGGTCGGGTAGGGCTGCGTTAGGGATGTGTCTAATGTGTCTGAGGACACGTTACAAATGTTTAACCTCGGTATTGGATTTGTTCTCAGGCGCAGACAATGTGCAGCAGCTTTGTGACTCAACGGACGAAGAGTTCCAGACACTCACCGAGCACGTAGGCATGGCCAGAAAGCCCCTTCACGTGAAAAGATTGAAGAGCGCACTCAAACAGTGGTCAGGCCATTCAGGTAATTGGAGAAATCCCAGGTTCTGGTAAAACGACTCACTTTTCGTGTACATGCTACTGGCACTCCATGGTAGCATTCATACACGACGGTCCGTATTGGCCAAGGGGAATTCGGTTGTATACGTGGGGTGTTTTTTGATTCCCAGGTCATAGGCTGAGTATATACATAGTATCAAGGTGTTACTTGGCACTGTAAATCAGTTGTATTTTGCCATTACGTTTCCCTTACTTCAATCTCCGCCTGTTATGCCTCTAATTATTCCAGTCGTTCTCACGAACAATCCGCGATCCACAAAAAACATTACGGACCCTTCGGAGTACGTACAGGTTCAGGTTATTAAAGGCATGTGCCTCAACAGGGATTCTGAACTTGGGAGAGGAAATTTAGAGATTGAAATGGGGAAAGGACGCCACGCGGCACTCACTTCCGGTCGTCACTTGTGTAGTGTATCATTTGCAGGACATCTCCCTAGCTAGCTGTGCTTCGAGATTCGCACAAACGATGTAATACGCGTCTATTGCCCTTTGTTGTGTAACTCAGGATGCAGGTCCTCATCGTATTGGAGAACCTTCTCTTAAATACTTTCTCTTAAATATGCTAAACAGGGTGCCAAGTGTTACATCCCCTTCTACTTATGTTCTTCCTCTTTCTGGTCCAGTAAAGCTTACATATTCCTTTACGCTAGCAAGTCGATTTTATCTTATCTTAGCAGAAAATTTGAAATATTACTACTCAGACATATCGCTTACACTGAACTTCCTTTGCAGCCGTAATGACGTCCATTCCTTTAAACGAGTCGGAGCGTGAAGTTCACGAACTGCTTCACCGAGCGGATCTCCTCGCTTACTACGACAAGTTCATCGAGAAAGGTGAGCCAGAATGCGACTTCGTGTGACCAAATATAGCGAGCTTGCAGGTACTTCGGTTGTTTTTTTAACGATCAGGATGAATATTTTTCGACATGCTCGCTGAATGATTCGCCTAACAATTTTTCCGAAGTCAGCCTCGGTAGATCGGTGGTATATTGCGGCCACATGCCTCGGATTTGAAATGGCGCGAATGTTTATACGAGGCCTGTATGCCTTGTTACATCTAAGAGTTATTTGAATAATGTTCGACTTTCTGGAAAGACGATAGGGCAAAACGAGCCAAAGGGAAGTTAACTGTGAGCGGCATACGTTTACGGTGTCAACAGGTATACGATCTACGGTGTGCCGAGAGTAAAGAACACTACAATGGTACGTAGATGAAAAAGAAGGCCGTTGAAGACACACACCCCTGTATCTGTCCATCTCTCGTCGTCTCCTATAGTCTCGTGGGAGAGGGAGATATCTTCGTTAAAGTAGAGGTATCTAAATGTCGAATCTGTAACGATGTATAAGTGGTATTTCAAGAACACGTGATTCATCTAGCTGCTCAGTGTAAAGAACATGTTCCAAAAGCAACTCCAACCCTGCATAGCTGTATAAGGTTAGGATAACCACATATAGTGTTCCTGTTCGTGAAATAGCTAGTAATTGAATCAATTAGGGTGCCATAGAACCGTGATATGATCCACGCAAACAGAGATGGTCTGACCTCTGAAGACATGCGTTCAACTGGGATTCTTTACACTGTTTTCAATTTGTCTTTAATTCTGTCCACCCCAACCTCACTTATGGATTTGCCCTTAGGTGGGGACAATGTGCAGCAGCTTCGTGACTCCAGTGATCAAGATTTCGAGGAGTTGATCAACATGGTAGATATGGCCAGAAAGCCACCTCACGTCAAGAGGTTCAAGAAAGCACTGGCAGAGTGGAAACCAGGCCCAGGTAAATCGAAAACTAAATTTGAAGAAAGGGCTGGATCTTCAAGTACCAAGTGTTGGCATGCGTGCGCAGTACATATAATGGCCGTACAGAAAGCCGGCGTTTCGTTGAACTTGGCCTCAAAGTCCGGCCTCACAAGCAGATCAGTTAACGAGCTATTTTCTGCGATCTCCGCAAGTCTTTCTAATGATTCTGATTGCGTTCACGAAGCTCCTACATGGAAGCAACGATCGCGTAGGCCTTTGTGGGAACGCCCGGCTCTCCGTATATGCATAACTTGGCAGAAGTGGAGGATAGTTAGGTAGAATTGCAAGCGGCTGCATTCCTCTCTAAAGAGCTTACTCAACCGACAGTTACGTTACTGCCTCATTAGCCCTTCAGTCGTTTCCGACAATGAAAAAGTGCGTCTCGATCTAAGAATAAAAACGACAGTTGCAGCAACGTCCACTCCAGCGGATGGAGCAGAAGGGGAGCTTCACAGCCTACTTGGAGGAGCGGATCTTCTCTCCTACCACGACAAGTTCATGGAGATAGGTGAGTCAGAATAGGCCGTGTCGATTCATACACGGAATACTAACGGAAGCTAGTCGTGCGTGTACATGTGCGGACAAGGGACGGTGGCCGCATGATTCAGAGCGTACCTGCGACCAATTAAGCCTGTTTGGAGAAGAGAAAGATACGGATTGTATTTAAGGAAAAGCAAATCCGCTTAGCACGCAATACGTATTTTGAGTCACGCCTTGTTTACAAGCATTGGGGAAGGAAAGAGAGGAGGAGCCCTACTGCTCCGAGAGGTGAAGCCGAGACTTGGGAGCCACTCCAGGTGGCCCCGGTGGTCCTGGTGGCGACACACTACGGTAGTTTCGGTATCGCTTGAGTGTGCTCGAAACCAGACGGGGGTCTAGGTCCAGGAGGTCCAGGGGTCCAAAACTCCAATTCTAGACTTGAACATAAGGTTCAAGGGACGTCACCACCGCGGAACCCTCGGTGTCTCTCCGTCCAGAAAACGTTGTACGCTGGTCTCATTTTATAGCGCGGTCACCGTCATGTATCGCGGTTGACGCAACTCTTCGGGATATTCCTGCACTCCAAGAAGAAAAGGAGTGAAACTGGGAGTAATTGCAGCTTCTACTCCCCTGGACTGCAATTACTCACCGTTTTAGTCCCTATAACCCGACATTTAGTCCCGACATTTACTCCCCAGGACTGCAAATTGTCACTGAACTTCGCGAATGTTCTCCTGAATGCAACAGTCTATGTAGATATGTGCCCTTGTTCAATTTGATGGCATATCAGGCTGTATAAATCAGCCACCGCAGCAATTTTGCAGCCACACAGAGTAAGAAACAGTTAGCGCGTTTTTCTTCGCAAATTGTGCCCTATGTATATGGCGCAAGATTCTATATAACTCGATATGTCACGGTTTGGTGGCTTGCTTCAAGGTATTTTCATGCATGCACACGAATTATGTACCTAGGACTCTTACAACAGCGCGTGAAATACAGCCTCCACTCTGTGACATTCATTTACTCCCAAAAGAGACTACTTTTTGTGACAATGCATTTAGTCCTCAAAAGGAGTAAAAGTACTCCTTTTTTTTTCCTTAGAGTGTAAGGTTCGCTCACCTTTCAACGTCTGCTGCACCACCTGTGGCCGCACATAATCCCGATCAGTGTGTTTTAGTGGTACTTCTATAATGCATGGAGTGACGTGCCTTGGAACCTTACCCTAACCCTTTTGGAATTGTCCCTAGGCGGGGACAATGTTCAGCAGCTTTTTGACTCGACGACGGAGGATTTCCAGGAAGTGATTGACCTTGTTGATATGGCCAGAAAGCCATTTCACGTCAAGAGACTGAAGAAAGCACTGGGCCAGTGGACAGGACAGTCAGGTAAATGAAGAACCAAACTGGGAGAAAGGACTCCATCTTGCGTGTATCCCGTATAAGCTTTCGGTACCGGTGTATAATGGCACCTTGAATACCGGGAATTGTTGGCTCACAAATCCAGCATTACAAGCCAAGCATTAGACGACCTATTTTCTGCAATCTCCGCAATATACGTGTTCGATCTAATTGCATGGAAGACATTTCAAATTGAAGCAGATGATCACATACTTATATACCACACAGGTCATTTTGGGGGTACCGGAATTCTGCATGCATGATTGCGTAGAAATGTAGTATTGAGAGGTAGAGGTACCGACAACCTACACACAACTGACTCGATTCTCACACGCGCTGTCGCGACATCAATCAGTCTGTAGTCTTATCTCTGAGCATCGTTAAATGAAGATAGCGACAGGAGTTTCACGTAATCTTACAATGAATTATGATTTTGTGTGGATGTTGATCGATGGCTTAACACTCGACATTGCTTTACAGTCGCGGTAGCGTCCAGTGCGGCTGACGAATCAGAAGAGGAACTTCACGAATTACTTCGACTAGCGGATCTTCTCTCCTACCACGACAAGTTCATCGAACAAGGTGAGTCAAAAAGTGTGTCTGTGTGTATCGAATACTAGCGGGATCCAGGCAGGTTGTTGCATTTGCAAAGGCGTGTATATCTGTGGGGCCGGTGGTGGTGAAAGGCGAAATATGAGATAGGGGAGAGTGTTAAGATAGAGAGAGTTAAGCCGTCATCTAACGCTGTCCTGAAAGCTAGTTCTTCCTGCGCTGAAGGAGCGCCAAATTTCAGCTCGTAGGTCCGTGTGAGCGCGCCACAAAAATTCCACGCTTCGCTAATTGGCAGAGGGCGCGACATGGGGGTGAATTCCACCAGGCAAAACGGGGACTCCGGGTGTTTTGCATATATTTTTACCATAGCCGTGGGAATGCAACTAGCCATCAAAACGGCAAGCTTTCTATACCCAGTTAGAATTATTATTACAAATAAATCTCGTTCGACAGATTGATAAGTTCGGCATGCTGAGCTAAGACTGAAGATGTTAGAGTGATGGGCTGGTTGTGTTGAAATTCTAAAATCGCCAATGGAAGGGAACACGAAAAGAAACGTTTAGTCCTGTCGTTTCGTTCTCCCTTGTATGATGTTTCTTGCCATTCTAAGAAGTAATCGAAGAATACTTATTTTAGAATGGGTTTAAATGTTTTCAGCATCCCCTGGAGAGAAAGAACGACAAAGACTGAAAAGAGGGTCTTTGTGATTGCAGAGGTTATCGAACCCTATAGTATAGGTCATCATAAAACTATTTAATGCGAGACAAAGACAAAAATTCGTATTCCAGGTCGGGTAGGGCCTTCTGTGTTAGGGATGTGTCTAATGTGTCCGAGGACACGTTACGGATGTTTAACCTCGGTATTGGATTTGTTCTCAGGCGCAGACAGTGTGCAGCAGCTTTGTGACTCAACCGACGAAGAGTTCCAGACACTCGCCGAGCACGTAGGCATGGCCAGAAAGCCCCTTCACGTGAAAAGATTGAAGAACGCACTCAAACAGTGGTCATGCCATGCAGGTAATTGGAGAAATCCCGGGTTCTGGTAAAACGACTCACTTATCGTGTACATGCTCCTGGCACTCCATGGTAGTATTCGTACGCGATCCATATTGGCCAAGGGGAATTCGGTTGTACGTGCGTTATTCGTTGATTCCCAGGTCATACGCTGAGTATATACATAGTAGCAAGGTGTTATGTGGCATTCGAAATCAGTTGTATGTTGCTTTTAGTTTCCTTTACTTCAATCTCCGCGATGCCTCTAATTATTCCACGAACAAACCACAATCCACAAAAGATGTTACGGACCCTTCGGAGCACTTACAGGTTCAGGTTAGTAAAGGCATGTGCCTGAGCAAGGATTCTCAACTCGGGAGGGGAATTTGGGATTGAAATGGGGGAAGGACGCCACGCAGCATTCACTTCCGGTCGTCACGTCCGTAGTGTATCATTCGCAGGACATCTCCATCGCCAGGGACGCACCAAGTGTAGGGCATGGCAGTTTCTAGACGCACGTGTCTCATCAGTGCTAGCGGTAGGGTCGCTCGCGAGGAGCAATACAGACTCAAGAAACTCGGGAGAAGCAATAAGATACCTCGGAACTTATGCGCGTATTGCTTTGGAGTTATTATGAGCAGGGGATAGCGCCTTGATGGACGGTAAAACAGGTTCATACGTGAGCGAAAAGGTGTTGAGACCCGATGGCCGTAGTGAGGTGTCAAAGAAGATTCAGTCCTACGTCTCAAACCTCCAACTGCATTAGTAATTGTGTCCTTTTGTGACGGAGTGCTTCTCTGGAGCTTGCAAAAGAAATTCAGTGAAGGTAATAAAGTAAGTAAGACGGTGGCCGCACATGTTTCCTCGTCCATTTCTCACATCAGAGGAGGAAAAAAATCCTCAGCCCCTCCTATGATTTTATTATGTTGTCAATGAACAGCGCGATGGCCGTAGGTTGCTATAGGCCTGGTTCCCTTAAGGACGTGGACGTCAGCCGCGAGAGATATGCACGATGGCTCACAAACCCTCTTGACTGACGTGCCTCCGTCATTTCAGAGCCAGCTGCGTTTCGAGATTCGCACAAACGATGTAATACGCGTCTCTTACCCTTTGTTGTGAAACTCGGTATACAGGTCCTCATCGTATCGGAGAACCTTCTCTTAAATATGTACCACGTAACAGGGGACCAAGTGTTACATCCTCTTCTACCCATATTATTCCTCTTCCTGGTGCAGTATAGCTTACGTATTCCTTTATGCTAGCAAGTCGATTTTATCTTATCTTAAATGAAAATTTAAGATCTCATTGCCCGGACGTATGTGTCTGTATCGCCTACACCGATCTTCCTTTGCAGCCGTAATGACGTCCATTCCTTCAAACGAGTCGGAGCGTGAAGTTCACGAACTGCTTCAGCGAGCGGATCTCCTCGCCTACTACGACAAGTTCATCGAGAAAGGTGAGCCAGATTGCGACTTCGTGTCACCAAATATAGCGAGCTCACAGGTACTTCGGTTGTTTTTTTAACGACTAAGATAAATATTTTTTGGCATGCTCGCTGAACGATTTTTCTGAAGTCAGCCTCGGTGGATCAGTGGTATACTGCTGCCAAGTGCCTCGGATTTGAAATGGCGCGAATAATAATGAAATTAAATAGATATATCAAAAGGACAATTTCTCTCACTTGTAGAGCAGCGCCTTGCGTGGTCTATAGTGCATTTAGTAGATCGTCTTCATGAGACTTCGAATGTTGAAAGATGAAAGTCACTGAAAAGGTTAGTCAGCTGTAGGACTCGAACCCACATCTTCTGGATTACCGGTCCAGGGCTCTACCAATTGAGCTAAGCTAACACGCTTTCTCAGCGACTTCCAAGGGTGCGTCGTCTGAGGGGACAAACCAGTCACTCTCTCTCACTCGTCCTCCTTTCACTCATTCGGTAATCCAGAAGATGTGGGTTCGAGTCCTACAGCTGGCTAACCTTTTCAGTGACTTTCATCTTTCATCGTTAATTTCTTAGGTAATTTGAGGCTTTGTATGTATTTGTTGTTTGACACTGATGATTTGTCTCCTTTCAGAGTCCTATAAGTGCATGCGTAGGCAGTGCCACCTCCGTTACGTAATGCCCTTAAGCCGGCCTCTAACTAATGACCAATAAATAAATAAATCAAAACGACAATTTCTCTCGCTTGTAGAGCAGCGCTTCGTGTGGTCTACAGCGCATTTAGTAAATCGTCTTCATGAGACTTGGAACGTGTTGAACTTAAGTGTTGAACTTGACCCTAGGCTTAGACAATGTGCAGCAGCTTTCTGACTCGACGAAAGAAGAGTTCCAGGAGTTCATGGATCTTGTTGGCATGGCCGAATTCCCTTTTCACGTGATGAGGTTGAAGGACGAACTGGAACAGTGCACAGGGCATCCAGGTGAGCTACGCACCATTGAACTGAGACGCAGCACTCGGTCCTAGTGTACTCCACCTTGGCATTCCTGCGCGGAACATAATGAGGAACATAATGACTCGGAGAACGTCGATACATTTTTCTTCCTTGATTCAGAATTTACACGCTTACCAACTATTTTTTTGAATCTCCGCAATGCACCTACTGTCGTACTGACTAACGACGCAGACTGAACGAACGAATAACCCTATGGACCCGATGATGGACACACCTATATCCTAATACGCAGTTTAGTTGTTTTTTTTTCTCAATTTACATGCTTGGTAGTATGTTGTGTGCACAATGCAAACTAAGAACGTCTATCGAGGTCTCGCGACCCGTTTAGATACGTAGATCAGCAATCCACTGCTGTCTTTACACTTATGTACCACCATAATACCTATCGTATATTTTTTCTTTCTGTTTTTTTTTTTTCATTTAAATGGGCCCTGAAGAGGTTCGTGCTCTCTGTCTCATAGGATACTGGACGCAGTTGTATTCCGTATTGAATGGTTATTATTTTATTACACGCACAATGCAATGTAGGGAGTGTAAGATGTGCGCGCTATGTCGCTTAATATGAAGAAAGGATATATCGTGATGACGAAGTGTCCGACCTGCCTGCTTGGAGACCGCCTGTCTCTGTTCTACTCGTTAGCTCCACTCACAGACAATACTATACTGCAATTAGAGAATGCTGCTTCGAATGCGACCTTTGATGTCTTTTCGTTAGCTGGTATTTACCAGATCTTACTCTGCTTATTACGCCGAAATATCTCTATCATCCTTAATAGATGGTTATCGATGTGTCTGTAAAAAATACAGGGTGTTCAAAATTAAGCTTTCATTATCACTCTATAAATAGGCGAGCAAACGGAAACTGGTGCTATTTTCTCTGTTCCTTGAGTAAGAAACAGGTGCTACATAATTAGCAGCACCTGGGGTCGGATTCACAAACGCGATCGTAAGTTACGCTAAGATGCGCTAAGACGTCGTATCCTGCGACGCGCGTATGACGGCGTCGTAATCGCGATTCACAAAGCTATCGTAGTGGAGAGGGTACCCCCTTTGACGAGGAAGAGAAAGTTGCTCGCTTCCTGTCACGTGCGCCTCGGAGAGAAACAGCCAAAGGGTGCGAGACTATGTTTTCGCTATGGTAACGATGACGAAAATTTGTAATCGCACCAATAAGAGTCGTCCCATTAGAAGAAGGCGAAGTTTTTCGTCCCAAATGTTTTGTTACTGCACGTGCTCTCGGTCTTTCGGTAGCCAAGCCATATTGGATGCCATGCAATCACAGGCGAAACGCGTTCGATGACACAGCAAATATATTTCCAGTATGTTCGTCTCAGGGAGGGGGTGGGTGAGGGTGTTTTGTAAGCGGTGTGTGGCACCCAGTTTTGCTGCTTTTATGGCTTCTTTTGCCTTTCTTGCAGACAATTTGGAGGGGTGTTGAGGGTGTCTTACACTTCGTCGTAACTTTCCCGCACGACGGAGCACCGACGGAGATACGACAGATTCCGTCGCATGAGCTCTTTGTGAATCCGACCCCTGTTTCTTACACAAGTAGCGTAAAGTTATTCTTTAAAGTTATCCGGTTTCCTGTCAACGCTGTGTTTGCGTAGCGCTCGTGATAGCTTAATTTTGAACACCCTGTATATATATATATATATATATAGACAGCGTGCCCCAGCTAAATGCGAACATATTTTTTTATACAGTTGAACCTCTATATAACGAATTTGTAAATGCTGGCTCTTTGTTTCGTTAAATCGAGATATTCGTTAAATGGAACACGCCAAGTTAAACAAAGATGGCCGCCGGACTACCAGCGCCACGCGTACCGCAAAACGTCATTTGTCATAAAACAGGTACTAAGGCAAGAAGGGCACAAAATATCAAGCTTTATTCATTACATAACGCTAGGTAACGCGTAAATTGTGCACAATATCGTTCTGAGCATTCATAACCTTCGTAACTCCGGATGACCTCGACTGCTTTCTCCTACGCGATCGCGTATCGAAGTTTCTTGGTTGGTTCACTTGCACTCATGACGTCCGGAAAGAACAACCGTACACCGCCGAAAAGAACGAGAAACGGGTACATGTCACGTAGACGTCTGCGCCGATGGAACCTTGAATGGCAGCGGCATCATGCCCATTTTACCACCGTCAGCATCAGCGGCGCGAACAAAAACAAGTAATGAAAAGGCACAAAACCGCAACGTACTGTCGTCTTCATTAACACAAGCAAATTAGACTTCGCGAGATGTCAGCAATGCGTGTTTTCTTGTCCAAAAACAGGTGCGAAGAGACCCTCGCGCCGGTTTCGAAACAGCGTCGGCGCAACGATTACCGGCGGTGGAGACGCACATGTCGGCACGCTCGTGCCTACAGCACGTGACAACCGAAGTAACCAATGAAAACTCGCGTAAGGACAACAGAGAGGGAAGGTTTCTCCTCCTTTTCTTCGTGGTGAAGGGGAAAGACACGCGCAGAAGAGCCCAGAGATTTCGTTAAATAGAGGTGACCAAACGAATGTATTTCGTTAAATCGAATGCAAAAATACATTGGCGTCTATAGGGATGCGTTCGTGCAACGGAAATTTTTCGTTAAACAGAGGATTTCGTTAAATCGACGTTCGTTATTGAGAGGTTCAACTGTATATGTATATTAAAGAAAAACGTAAAGAAAGAAACATTAAAGCATGCAACTTCACAACCGTCTGATATGCCAACCACTTTCGCATGCGATGGCGCCTTTCCCGTTCTCCTATGTGTCTGCTTCATTCTCGTCGTAACAAAACCAATGCTTCGCGACGGCCGCTGTGACGACCACAAAAATGGTACCCATTGACGTGGCTTAGTTCAGTTCGGAACGCTGTTTTGTACGCAAGCACAGTAGTATAGTTTATTAAAAGCGCAATAGTCAACCCCAAAATAAGTGACTCGTTAAGGACCAACTACAAATTCACGTTAAGTATGTATTGATTACCTTAGCATCGTGTCGTTCTATTTCTGGATATATCATCAGTGCACACTGAGATCCCAGTGTTTGTGTTATACTGGGAGCATGCTGAGGGCGACATTTTTCCCCTGGTGGCGTGCGGGAGTATCTGGGCGACAGAGTTTGTCGCGAGAGGCGTTTTAGCTTGCAAAAAACCCTCCATGGGCGTCAGCCTTCAGACAACGTGATGATACAATAAAAGCGAGTGCCGCGATCCGGACGAAATGCCACACTTGATCAGTCTCTTTTACTTCGATGAATATGTGTTTAGGTTACTAATTTCTTTATGAAAATTACAGGAACTGATCCGGCAGCTCAATTTCATCTCCACATGGAAAGGTCGCAACAGTGGAAAGACGTCAGGAAGGAAATGCACGAAGCTATTGCGGCCAAAGATGAGGCTGGTGTTCGAAAGCGCCTGGATGCCGCGCCTGTATTGAAACTGTGGTTGGACCCTGTGAAAGATAAGTCAGCTCTTTACAAAGCAGTCGAAGAGAAAGCTTTGCGTATTCATGGTCTCTTAATCTCGCGCGAATGCGCCCTCAAAGACGACGAAGACTCATCGTGTTACGAAGGTCTCACACATGTTGAACGAGCTGAAATTCGTCGGCAACAATATTACACCACCAAATACGAGGACTCTTACATCGACTATCTGAAAAGCAAATCCCGGAGCGCCAGCGGATGTGATGACTTCGGTGTACGATTGGAGAAGACGTTTAAGCAGCTCTGCAGTGATGAAGTAAACAAGAGTATTCTGAAAGTTGTTGCAACAGCACCACACCTAGATATAGTGTTCGACTCTGTGGCTAAAAACGTTAAGAGGATTACTGGATCCGGCGGGTGTTCCACACGCGGTCTGACCTATCATCAAGAAGAAAGGGTTTATGTCTGCGGCAGCACAGAGAAGCGAGAAGTTTGGGGAACTCTCATTCATGAGTTGTCCCACATGGCACTGACCTTAGTTTACAAGAATGAGGGAAAGCCATATAACCGCGGCGATAAGGAGAAGGAACGTCAGTACCAAGAAATTCTGAACGACGTTAAAGGAAGGAAAAATAATGTGCATTTCCTTATCCAGAAAGCCTTCGACAATAATGAGGAAGAAGAGCTAATTGTACGGATTCCTCACATACTGACCGAATGTGACGAAGGAAATAGGATTCTGGAGCTTCAAGCACCGAAACTACTAAAGTTTTTCAAGGACACTGTCATGCCAGACATGCAGAGATACATTCTGAATGGAATCCCGTCCATAGATTCAACGGAAATCGAAAAAGAGAACATAAGACTTGGAAAAGCTTCCCATGTTGGCCAATTCAAAGTCAATTTCGAGAAGCCGCTGGGCCTGCGTGACCTGCAAAATATGCCTCTTCTCGTCCTTGCGGGTCCAGAATTGAGTCTCCTCGAAATAATGGTTTACAACACTGTGCAATCCACGGGGCAGCCATACTTGTTTTTCGAAGCAAACCAAATGGGCCCTACGCTGACGCATGTGTTACTGAACTACAAATGTCGATTTGTGCTTGTAACGGTTTATCCAAACGAAAACGTCCAAGAGATTATTGAACTTCTCAGCGAAGTATCCTCTGTGACTGGAACAAACGTCATCTTGGTTGTCGAAGACAGAGACAAAGAGTACTTGAAGGAACAAGTGGCAAAAGACAAATTCTTTGCTGGGAAACATGAAGTTCGCGATAACGTTGAAGCAGACATCGAGAATGTCACGCGCGACTGCAAAGAAGAATTGCTTAAAAATTCTTCGTTAAGCCTTCAGGGCGAATATATTTCAAAATTCCAGAATGTAATGCATACTGGTACTTTCTTACGCTGCTTAGACACTTCGGATTTCCTAAACCTGTGCCGATGTAAGACAATTGACCTGGGACCTCGTCTTCATGAACTTGAAGGTTCTGTCAAGGACTGTTATGTGGAGCGAGTGTTTACAAGGACTGTGCAAATTGACCTGAAAGCGTGCAGACTGGACGATGACAAGGAGGCTTTCGCACTTTTGGGGTGTCCGGATGATTGTGCTGCAAAACTTGTACCTGATGGCTACGAAGCAAAACATCAGGAAAATTTGACGCAGTTTGAAAAATTTGTGGTCCTTCAAGAGTTACGTGACTACGACGCTCTCCTAGACAATGATAAATACAGAGAGAAGGTAGTGCACCTGGTAAGGCTAAACGAATCTCATAATGGACTCTTGTGGACCAAATCAAATGGCCCTCTCAGTCACCTTCGAATGACTGGGAGTGAAGATTATACTACAGAGACGTTGCTGAACGTGCCCGAGAAGGTCGTTGTCGTCTCTGGAGCACCTGGTATGGGAAAGAGTGTGTTGGCATGTCGGTTGTGTACACAGTTAAAAGCTCAAGAGAAGAAGCGGTGGGTGCTCTACGTCCACCTTCCTCAGAGAATGGCATCTGTTAAAACTGCGTCGCCTAGTCTGGAATATCTAGCGGATCTGTGCCAAGTACAAAGAAGTGGTCTGGAGTTCGCTTTGTTCGAGGAAAGCTTGAAGAATGGTAGTCCTTTCCAGGTCGTAGTCATGTTGGATGGCTTCGATGAAGTCAATGAGAAATGTCGCAAGTGTGTGCTCGACCTTATACAGTTTCTAGCTAACAAAAAAGTTTACAAGGTGTACATTTTTACTCACCCTGTGTTTAAACCCCATGTACAAGGTACCTTGCACACTGTGTCATATGACCTAGTTCCTTTTTCTGATGAGAACCAGAATGAATTCCTCACAAGATATTGGGCCCAAAGAGAAACTCCGGCGACCAAGAATGACGCATTTTGGCAAAACTTCGAGCAAGTGTACGGGAAGCTGAAGAAGAAAGACAAGACAATCCTCGAAACCCCTCTCCTACTTCGTATGATGGCTCAGATGGAGAGCAGGGAAACTACGAGGTCGGACGATTACTCTTCACGTCTTAATGTTGCTGACATCTCCGGTGGGAGCAGTATATACACTGTACACATCTACAAGATGTTTGTCGAGTACAAGCACCTTGTGCACCGAAAAGAGAAGGTGAAGGAAGACATCTCCCGAAGTGCTGTGCGAGGGGACAACCATGACGCGAAGTCTCCATTCTACATAAACCATGGTCTCCTGGCTATGAAGTGTATATTTCCTCAGGAGATATTGAAGAATTTATTGAATGAAGACGAATTAGAGCAGTTAGATCCCGAAGGAAGTTTAATCACCGGCATGGATTCTTTCAAAGAAGGTTTTGTGAATAGAATTAACGATGGAGGAATTCCCGAGTTCGTTCATAAGACTTTTGCCGAATTTTTCGCAGCTCACTACCTGTTGGAAAGGGCAAAAGGAACAAAAGAATCCACTTTTAGGGAAAACGTCGTCGGATTGTATGGTAAAAGAGACTATGAAGCTGTAATGATGTTGTTCGATGAACTGGCGTCTTCGTCCTATCCGCTTCACTGTGCTGTAATAAACAACGACGCTTCATATTTTGAGCAACTCGTTATCCAAAGACACGATATGTTCGAAGTGGATGAGCTCAAAAGGACGCCATGGCACGTAGCAGCTCTGCATTCTGATGAAGCAACATTGAAGAAGCTTCCGATGGATGGTGAACTAATCAAGAATGATTTGTTTAATATGTCACCGTTGGGGTACATGGAACTTTTTTCCCCATGGATGGACCTTTTGTTGACTGGGACTTCGGCTGTGAGAAACAGACTCGACGTGTTATGCACTCGATGCACTGAGGAAGCAGTGAGACGTTCTACCGAAAATCTGCGCACATGTGAAACCTTGGAGCAAACGAGACATTTTCTCGAACGAGCAATATTCACGGCTGTGAGACATGACCTACGAGGCGTTTTAGACGTGTATCTGACCTATGTGTCCCCGAAAGAGAGTACCGTAATTCTAGACAGAGACACCATGGACCAATTAGAATCACGCAAGGAACGAAGCTTGAGATGTTCTGCAGAGCCTCAGGCAATTGAAGATCTCGATGATATCAGAGACGATGACAATAGAACTGTTCCTTTTTACGCAAAGTCTGGGGTTGTTTGTAAAATGCTCCTTGCTTACTGCGATATGGGAATTCTTGATCAGGATGGAAACACAATGTTGCACATTAGTGTGAAAGCAGGAAATCTGGAGACAACACAGTTTTACATTTACCTCGCACATTTATCCGTTAACAATAGAAATAGAAAATTTCAAACTCCTTTGCACTTGAGTGAAGATGCAGAGATTGTGAAGCTACTTCTTCCTCTTTATCCCTCAGTGAATGTTCTCGATTATCATGAAGAAACTCCGATAGATATATGTGCAAAGAGAGATGATTTGGAGGCCATGAAGTTGTTACTCCTTCGCACTCGAACATATGACACACATCACATCAGACTGAACACAACGCTTCATGTGGCTTCTGGCTCTCATTCCCTTCAAGCTGTGATGCTTCTTCTACCTCACACAAATGCGCACATGGTTAACTACAGAGGAGAAACGTGCTTAGACGTTTCTTGGACAAGTTGGGAATATCTGTGGAGTTCGGATTCCAACGTTATGAGGTGTCTCATCCCACACTCGCTCGTAAACTCACCTGAAACGTTCGCCTCATCACCGTTGTACGTCTGGGGGAGAGGCGGTCGAAGGGAATTGATGGAAACTCTATGGCCTTATTTGCGACACAGTGGTCCTAGGCGTGCACAGAGGATCAGCAGAAGCTATGTGTTTATGCGGATGGACAGGGACTTCCAACAAGAAATTTTGTGTCTGAAACTTCTCTTCCTCCATTTAGATGACATCGCTGGTGATCCTTGTAGCCGTAAACTGCTACATGATGTGGCCAAGGACAAGCTACGTGTGATAGAAGAAGAAAATTTCATTAATTACGTGAAGCTGTTACTGCCGCATTTAAATCTCAGTGAGCTGGATTATGTAGAACGTGGAGTAAAAAATGAGGACATCGTTACCTTATATCGGGGATGGTCGCACATGAATAACACCGATGATCCCCACATTCACGATGTCAACGCGGAAATGGTCGGCGCCGATGGCAATACGAAGTTGTTCATAGAAGCAGAGGAAGGTAATGTGGAAGCTGTTAAGATTCACCTCTCCCCTTCATCCGTGTGCTTTACAGATGAAAAAGAGAACACTGCATTGCACTTGAGCGCGAGGAATGGACACACAAATGTGGTGAAGCTTCTCATTCCTTTTTATACATCAGTGGACGTGATCAATGTGTATCGAAAAACGCCCATGCATGTGTGCGCCTTTAAAGGAGACTTGGACGTTGTGAAGTTGTTATTACTCCGCTCTAGAATGAGTTCCCGTGATGACGATGGAAGGACACCTCTTCACTTGGCCTGTGAAAGTGGTGACGTTGATATCGTGAACTTCCTTCTTCCACACTCATTCTCTAATATGCGCGACGTGTTGGGTTCCGCGTGCTGCGCTGTTTCCGCTGAAGGAAGGAAAATGAATGTTCTCAGATGCCTCATCCCTCACTCTCTTATACACTGTCGTAATTCAGTAGGCGAATCACCAACGAAAACCTGTGCACAACGTTATATGATAGGAATGCTGGTGACATTATTGCCATATTCCTGTGATTATGACGTTGCGAGTTTATTGACGACTCCCCCGCTGCCATTTAGTACGGACAATATCAGTATGGGAAAGACATCTTGTCTGAAACTGATGGTTCTCCACTCAGATGTCAGTGCAGTCGACGTGTGTTTTCGTGAAGCACTCAACGACATTGCATGGTCTTATGGAAAGAGTAATCCACACCTGCCTCTAGGAGAGACTAAGAGATCATGTTACTTGGATCATATTCCTCTCTTGCTTCCTCATACAAATGTTTCTGCTAAGGACGACGAACGCAAGAAACTATTACAAGACGTCATCTAAAGTAGTAAAGTTAGCTTGGTTCAGAAGGAGCGTAGCTTAGTTCAGAAGATGTTCAGCTTAGTTCAGAAGATGTTCAGCTTAGTTCAGAAGAGGTTCAGCTTCCGTCAGAAATGCACTCGCTTGAGTGACTTTCATTCATGATGCTGACGATTGTTTGCAGCTGTTGTGGTTAAGCACCAAGTGGCACCGAGCTGTCAATGGACACGAGCTCTGCAGACGATGTGGCAGTTTTAATAGAGGTATCAACAGCAGTATACTAAGTCCTTGCCTTCCTCCGTGAAAGAAAGAAAAAAAAAAACTTTTGCGATGGCCATGGCTACTCCCTTTATCTTTTTTTTCCTTCTTCATGTTATAGTGCTCTAGTCACCAGTTTCGCTACCAGGAAAGCTGGCTGGGTTAACTTTTTGAAGTATGTTCTTTCCATAGTATTTATTTTAATTTACCTTTGTATTTATTTAAACTAGATTGTTAAGTTTGTTACCTTTGTTTGGCGCTGTATGACGAAAGTTCCTTTGGTGCACTAAAAGCTGAATCATCATTATCATTCTTTATGTTACGAACCACTGTTCGGTAGAAGGTCCAGAAGATCATTCGGAAATGTGTAAACACATTTAAAAAATATTATTTAAATAATAATTTTTTTAAAAATTTAATTAGAACTCCTAACATGTTTAGTTATATGGTTAGCTATTTTATACAACAGTACCTGGGATTCTGTTTATGTAGTACACCTCATCTTTAGGGGAGATAACTGTAATACAGCGATTGTGCCCCACATTGTTTTCTTAAAAAAAAAAAGAGTCGCGCAGTGCTACACCTTTTAGGGTGGTAATGGCTTTTGTGACAATGTTAGTCCAAAAATGTGTGAAGTTCACCCTGTACCTGTCACCCTGGCCCACGTTCAACCCTGGACATATATGGGTCCGAACTTTACCACCCTGGGTGTCAAAATGTATATACCGAAATGTCTAAAAATGTAAATAAAATACATTGTTCTTTCGCACATTGGAGAAGGCTTAATTCAAATCATCTCGGAACTCTCGCTCACTTCGCTGCAGAGTTGTGTAAACTAAGTATTGTCGGTTATACACTCATTACAACCGAATAGATGCACGAGTTCCAGATTGCTTTGTCAGCTATGGTTACAGATTACGGAAGATATTACTTTGATGTAATCAAGGTCTGTGTAAAGGAACCACGTCTGGCTCAAAAATGCACGCCAAAAATTCCATTTGTGTGCGTGTGATTAGATGATTACGTGCAGTTGTCCTTAAAGTAATGTGTCCAGTTAGATGTCATCAAGAGATGCAGAAGGGAAGAAAATCCAGTAAAGAATATGACCGGGGAAGTGTCCAGAAGGAGAGCCGCCCATATTTCGAACAGAGACTGCTATTCCTCTGGGCCCTTCTTCTTGTCGTTGGAGATTCAGACACAAAAACTCAGACCAAAAGAACGCTACGTACTCTGTGACTTCCTCAGAAGGCATGGCGGTGCACGGAAATAAGATCGTGATAGACTCTTCGCAGTTGGACAGTTAATGTGACAATGATGTCAGCGAAGACCATGTCATGGAACGAATGGCGAGGCCAAAGAACCCAGGAGGATTTCATCTACAGCAAGAACATGTCCTGGAAGAGAGACGAAGAAACAAGACAGAAGAAACTGTTCCTATTATGTCAATTCTTCTAAAGGCGATGTGGCGGACCCCGTAAGCAGAACATGTCGTGGAACAGACGGCAAGACCGAGGCAGTGGGCCCAGGAATCTGTCATCAGCAAAACCTAAACGTATGGAACTGGGACTGTCTTCGTTTGACCGTAACATCCGGCTGAAACAGCGTAGAAAGTGCGGATCGCCCCAGTCAAGCCAGGAACTTTAACGTCTGCCACCACTGTGATTCTGCAACCAATGAACATCAAGGAGCATACACGTAGTTGAGTATTTCCTGTCCTTCTCTCGTGTGACTAAACTGAGACCAAAAGAACGCTACGTGCTCTGACTTCCTCAGAAGACATGGCGGTGCACGGAAATAAGATCGTGATAGACTCTTCGCAGTTGGACAGTGAATGTGACAAGGATGTCAGGGAAGACCATGTCGTGGAACGAATGGCGAGGCCAGAGAGTATGCCCAGGAGAATTTCATGAGCAAGGACGTCTCCTGGAACAGATAACAGGAAGACGTTGCGGCGGACACCGCAAGCGAAATATGCAAAGGGAAAAAAAAAAAAAGGGACGGCAAGATCCACGAACGCACTTAGGATTCTTTCATCTGCACAACCTGGAAAATATGCAACTCATCGTTTGAGCGAAGCACTCTGCTGTCGCAGCGAAGAAAATGCCGAACTCTTCAGTCAAGTTCAGACCATTGGAGCGACGTCTTCCACTGTAACCGCTGTGACCTTGCAACCAATAAAGATGAGAAAAAGACGATGTGTTTCAGACCCCCTTCGTTTCTCACGGGGTGCGCACGTTTAATCAAAGCGCGAGACAATTTAGTGTATGGGGTTAATTTACCAAGTACCCAAATAGTAGCAGCTGGGAAGTACCCAATGGTAGCAACTGGGAAGTGAACAGGTACGTTCAAGCTGCGATGGACTGGCGGCAACTGGAAAGTGAACTGGTACCAGTTCAAGCTGGGCTGGTGGCAACTGGAAAGTGAACTGGTAGCAACTGGAAGTGAGGTGGTGCCAATTCGAACTGGACCAGTTTACATATTTGGGGCAAGTTTCGGTTTCAGTGCCAGGACCTGCCCTACGTCGCAGGGCCACGGCGTGTCTCAGTAAATCTCCCAAGGCGATAGCTCGCGACAACAAGCCATTATGAATGTTTTTTTGTTTCCTTTTTTCCCGTTGTCGTGTTCCCAACGTCGTATGAATAAAGAAGAATGCAGGGGATAGGAAGGAGGCGAAAGTGTACTTGTATCGCTACACCGTCGCGCACTGCATTCATGGCGGAATGCTGTCTCGCCGGGACCGTCCCACCCCGTGCAGCCCACCGCTCGACCACGTTTCGTAGAACCGAAACCGTTGATGCGGAAGCAAGGTGTTCTAAACCTGTTCTAAGCTATAAGACGTTGTCCCAGTCTACGTTCCTCAGTACGCTGTATTCCAAAGAGAAAAATAATATAGCTACTAAAATGCTACTGTATTCTCGTACTGTAGTGTCGACTGTATTTGCTTGGCTGGTTGGTTATGTGTATCAAGCGTAAAACAACATCATAGAAACAAAGCACAACGAACCATTGCGCATCATTTGCCGCCATGCTTTTCACGGAGTCTGAGTTCCCGATTTTTCTGTTAGCGAAAAGAAGCAAAAAGACAGGAAATGGGGGAAGTCTATTTTTCCCTTTTTTACACGCGCCTTTCTACATACACAACTGCAGATTCGCGGAAACCCACCCAGGAACGTTTCCTAAGCGTTTTTGACGAGCGGTCGTTGCTCAAAACAAACGAGAGCAGCATGAAAAGTCTACTCAGCAGCTATAATACCGAAATCAGTTGAACCCTGGGGATATCGTCTGCGCTATAGTCTGCGAACGAAGTGCGGAAGTGAGGACAGCACTCTGCGGGCGATTTCAGCTGAATTCGTGCTTTCTCGGCGACGCATCGTGGTGGACGAACACAAACACGACAGACACGGACGGTGTTCAACTAGCAACCCAGCTAGGTTTATTTGACACAAATCCTCCCTACCGCTACCCGGAAGCGTGTTTCTCGACAAAGGTGACATCTTCCTTTGATGAGTTCCAACCAACATGCTCTTTACCTTCTCACGCATAGTGCTCCACGGCGCAGCGGATAGATCTGAAATGACCAGTGTGTAACCAGTGTAACAGTCCGTTACGCGAGACCTGGAAATAGACCACCTCACGGGAGATTGGCATCCACTGTGCTGCTGCAACCGGGTCAACGTGACACATGGCCGTAGGACGAACGACCGAGGAAAAACAACGAGAATGCGCACGCATTGACCTTACTTCGGTTGTTGTATCTCATTTCTCATTGTAAGAGAGAATCGCAGGGGAACGCAACAAAGCTGTTGTTTAGAGCTTGGCTCTTGAGTGTCTCTTCGCTTGTACTTCTGACATTCTTGCAAGGTTTCCACAGAGTAACATATTGGCTTTGGATCGAAACAACTGTTGTGTACAGAACTAAAAATCGTAGCATCCTATTTTTGCCCCTAGTAAGCAATGCCTGCGTGTACAATGAACGCTTGCGGCATTTCGTACAACACCTGTCTCGTTGCAATCTTTTCGCTACGCGACGGACAAGCATCCCTGCTGTCAAATGTCATAGAACTGTATCCGTTATTATTATAATACGTATCACAATGAAACTGCAATTATCACAATAGGCTCGAATCATAACAATTGCGCCCTTCGCTGCGCGAATCAACTTCGGTCTCCCAGTGCCCCTGACAACTTCTATGACAGCGAAGCCTGTTAGGGGCGGAAAGCAGGCTGTTACAAAACAATTGTCTGTGCTATGCGTGAATACTATTGCTCAGAGAGAAAAGAATATAAGCCAATCCCCTTCCCCAGAGCACGGGTCCCGGAAGAAATGTCACCGAAAAAAATTGTCTCGGGAAGAAATGTTCACTGGAAGAAACGTCCCCGGAAAAAATGTCCCCTGAGGAAAATTCACTTTTGGTACGCGTGGACTGGTTGACTTCGGACGTTGACTTTTTACTATATAGGACGGTGTGAATGTTTGGATTTTTGAGCACCGAAGCGAGTAATCGCATATCCTATTCCATTTCCTAATCAAATATGGAATTCAATGTTCGAATTCCAAGTCGAATTGATGCTTCTACTAAACTGAGTATATTTGAAGAGACCCGGCACATGGAGAACAAAAAAAGAGTAAGCGCTATAGTTACGCATACATATACGTACCGCACATGTTTGTATTCCAATATATGTTGTATATGTGTCCAATTACGGTTATTCAACGAGTAGCTTAATTTATTCACATTCAATTCCATTTTAAAATGACTATTCACACGTAGCATTTCTTTGCCTAGGTAGTCGCTGTGGATCAGTTTTAGTGAATTTACTTCCTTGTGTCTTGCAACAATGCGGCCTGTACAGTCATGGGGCTCCCGAGATCTGATACCGCTAGACATATTGAAATATATTTTTGTCTGTCAATTTTGTTGCTTTCCCCCCGCATTTTATTTCCCTCTTTACACATCACCGTGCACGTCGATCTGCGCACTTCTAAAAAAGAACTTGACATGCTCCTGGTCATTCCGAATGACGTCTTCTCTCCCGATTTGTTGAAACTGGACGTCGTACTACTTTCTGTGACACTTCTTCAGCAGCTCCTGTGGCTCAGTGGTTAGCGCTGGGAGGTACCCGGGTTCAAATCCCGGTGCCGGCTGTGCTGTCTGGGGTTTTTGTGGGTTTTCCTTAGACACTTTCAGACATATGTCGGCACAGTTCCTTTAGAAGTCGGCCCAGGACGCACATTCCCCCAGGGCGTCAGTCGTGACGTTGCCCACAAACGTGAGGCCGACGGCAAACCCTTTCACCACCACCACCTGTGACACTTCACATTTGTGCTAATTAGCAGAGAAAATGTTTTTCCGTGTTAGCGCTGCGAAGCAACTATTGCTGTACGCGGTGTACAGGCCTGGACAGAGGACAGCAGGAGGGTTCTGGGTTGACTTCAGGGCTAAGTGAGCCGACATTCGTCAGGAAAATCCGACAGAAAACCCAAGGAAAACCTCAGAGAGCACACCTGGTGACAGGATTCGAACCCGTGTCACGTTGTATCAACGAACGTGAAATTGATTGCAGTGTATTCCCTACGAGAAATCGCAAGTGAAAGTAGGTCGAGCTTTCAAAGTAAAATCCCTTAGTAAGTGGTTAGGAATTTTAGTATTTATTTTGAGCCGGAGGACTTCAAGACCTGCAATATCGCAACCGAAGATTTCGCAAAAATCCCACGTGTACCAAAAGTGGATGTTTCTCGAGGGCACATTTTTTCCGGGGGACATATTTTCCAGGGGACATTTCTTCCGGAGACATTTTTTTCGGGAACATTTTTTCCGGTCCCCCAGAGCTGGCGCGTCTTTGTCTCGTTCCTTTTTCTTTCCAACTAGTTCCTTTGTTTTCTAAATGTGGGGGAACTCAACGAAGAATCGGAGCATGGAAGGAGGGGCACCACGGTAAATGTTTATTATGTAGGCAAGGGGAAGGAGTGCTGTCGCATCCATTTTGCTACGAGGAATTTTTGTCGCACGATAACTATCTTGCAATGCAAATGCAATTTCTTGGATTGAACTCTGAAGTCTGAAGACGGATCTTCCGTTTACTCGGAAATACAACGATCGTCTCACGGCAAACTGTGGGCAATCAGCGTCGCATAATGCGATGGAGACGACTGAAACAAACTAGTGAAATGATGAAATGACCACATTTCGTGGCGAAACATCACACCTCTCGTCATCTCACAAAGCGATAACACGAATCGCAGCCAAAAAAATGGAAAAAAGTTATCTTCACCTACTAGTCACGGCCGCTACTATGCGGAATACGGACAGATTACATAGCGTATAATTGTCGACTTCCCTGTTTTACTTCGGTTATGCCATTCCCTTGATTCTTATCATTTTGTGTGCGTACTGTGAGTTGAACTTCTAGTTTCAACAGAAGTGGTAATTTCATAATTCATTTCAAGAAATCCTGTTTCTGTAAGCTGTATTGAGATAAAACTGCTACCGATCGGCTCGTGAACAGACCCTTCACAGCTGACTGCAATTATTTAGTATTTGCGTCTATTTTTTATGACGGTTGTTTGACCATTTGCATTTGAGATATATATTTTTATATATCTCAAATATATTATATTTTGCACAGTCTTCGTCACACGCTACGCGCGCGGCAGCTACCCCCGTGCTACTCGAACTGGATTCGCCCGCGTTCGTTTCTCCGAGGCGCCGACCCGTCTGACCGTTGTGTAGCTCGCGTCTACGTATGTGAGCAGGCGGTGATTTCGTTTCGTGGATTTCGAAGATCTTCGAGCCATGGACGAACGCCTGAATGAAAGGTAAGCAGACAAACGTATTATGCATGTCAGTGATCAGACGTTTAATACTGTCGCCTAACTGTGTGCATGGAGGTACGCCTTGCCCCGTATTACATCACTTTCTGCCGGTTATCAGTCATGATCTGGTTGATGATTCTGCGTTAGCTTTACTTGTTGCGTTTTGTTCCGCTATTTGAATGTGTCTGATGTTTAATACACTGGTGTGCATGAAAAAGAAAACAGCGTGCATCGCGTACGCAGGGCTCCTCCAATTTTGGCATTAGTCGACATTGGGCGCGTAACGCTGGCATGTCTTACAGAGCGTATTCAGCCAATTAACGTTGCCTGTGCTCGGGTTTACCATATTATTAACAGGTTCCCTTGTCTTTTTTTTTTCTTTTTCAATCAGACACCGACACCTGTTCGTGGCCCTGCGATCCGCGAGCATGTGGCCCCTGTCACCAGAAAATTCGACAGTTGTGCTGGGATGAAGCGGATGGCTTCTGCGACTCATCACGTGCTATATAATAATATCTACTTTCTCCAAACCGAATAGGTTCGCGGCAGCTCGCGGGCTGGCGGGATTCCTCGGCTCGGCAACACGTCACGATGACGTGTTGCTGAGCCGGCCGTGGTCGCGTCAAGTTACCCGTTGTGTCTCCGCTCGGCAGCTCCCCACGGCGCGGCGCCAGCTGTCCTCCCTTCGCCGCTCCGTTTAAATTCGCTCCCGAGAAGTCCGCTCGCGCGACGAAAGTAAAATTTCGGTTCTAGACTCAGAAAAATGTCTTCTTTCGAACGAAACGAAGAAAAAAATCGTTTCATAGTCCCTTTAAGGATAGTATAATATGATAGTCACGCTTTCTGTTGCTCGGCACTATTTATTCTCTATTTATTCTGCAGTATTCTGTAATAATCGTGTAGATTTACTTGCATTCAAATGTTGCTTCTTGTGTATATGTTTAACGTGTCAATAAATTTGTACATGTGAATTCCTTCGTCTTCTGGATTTTCATTTTCTGCTTCCCGATAATATTAGCAGATGGCCTCGCGAAGCCCTCGGAACAGGGGGGGGGGGGACAGAGAAGATGAGTGAGAGGGTGTGGAGAGGGCACGCAGCGCACATGCTCAGTTCGATCAGCCAGCGCACGCTTTTTGGCGCCATTTTCCGGCTATTTTGTCGTGATTCGTTACGGATGATCACGTGAGTAGTAGGGACCTATTACGCACAACGACATCCTTTTTCTAATCCAAGATGGCCGATTCTAATCCAATTCTAAGCCAAAATCCAGTTCTAAGCCAACACAATCCGCTTGTAATCCAACACAAGCCAAATCCAGAGCCAATCTGATTAGCCGCCATTAGCTCCGCCCACTTCACGTTGATTGGCCCATGCTAAGCCTACTGATCTTTGATTGGCTGACCGTAGCTCCGCTCCTTTATGCGAATTAGTTGGCTGGGCTCCGCCCAGTTCACGCTGAATGGCCCGTGCTAAGCCTTGACTGATCATTGATTGGTTGACTGTAGCTCCGCCCCTTTATGCTAATTACTCGGCTCTTCACGCTGATTGGTGCACGCTTAGCACGCCCCCGTTATGCTAATTAACTGGCTCCGCTGATTGGTGCATTCGAAGCCTACTGATCACTCTCCCAGATTATCTAAGCCCTCTGATTGGCCCCCGCCACCGATTGGCCCGTTCTAAGCACACTGACTAAGCCCGCTGAACATAGCCTACATTAGCGCCCGCAGGATGGCGGCGGCCCCACTGCGGCTTTATCTCAGATGTTCAAACTTACCTTGTGGTGTGCGCCCACTTCATGCTGATTGGTCCGATTCAGACGTCTAAGTCAAAGCCTACTAATCACCCTTCCAATGTAAGCCTGCCGATTGGCCCGTTCTAAGCCCACTGACACCAGATGGCGCAACTCCTTACCGGCTCCGCCCACTTTACGCTGATTGGCCCATTCTAAGCCTACCGATGGCTGGCCCTGATTGGTGCATGCTAAGCCTACTGAACGGTGATTGGCTTACCTGTCGCTCCTAAGCCAGGCAGCAGCTTCAGACAAGACACACGACAATTGTTGATTTCAACCTTTATTTGGTACAACAGCCTCCTGGTCCAGCTGTGGGTAGGTTCAGCTGCATCCGAGAGATCATTGGTCCCGGTCATCTCTCGCGCTCATTGCTCACTGAGCTCCCTCGGTAGATTCCAACTGTTATTGGTTCATCTAACTGCAAGTGGCCGCTCACCCAGCTTCTTATTGGTTATAGTTGGTCACAGCTCCCTCATAGGCTCCAACCCCGATTGGTCCATCTAACAGCAAGTGGTCACTCACCCACTGCTATTGATCCATTGAACTGCAAGCCACTCATTGGTCATTCACACTCATCTCTAGACGAGAGAAATTTAACTGTGGGAGATTGTAACTTTTACCATAAGATAACTTTAGCGGGGGCTGGTAGGCTCCAACTGCTATTGGCCCGTGCCTCCACCCTGCTGCTCATTGGTTCACAACGCGCATGCTCTGATGGCGCCGGAGAAGGTTCCCTACACATTTAATAGAAATTATGCTATTCGTCCAGCTGTGTCATAGGGCACGGCTTGGTTCTGCTGTGGCTGGCCCTGATTGGTCCATGCTACTTACCTCGTGGCGCAACTCTTTAATGGCTCCACCCACTTCGCGTTGATTGGTCCATTTTAAGCCTACTGACTTCTAAGCCAGTTCACGCTAAGCCTACTGATCACTCTACCAGCGCTCTGATTGGTCGCTACCGATTGGCCCTCGTTCTAAGTCCACTGACACCAGATGGCGCAACTCTTCACCAGATCTGCCTACTTCATGCTGATTGGTCCATTCTAGGCCTACTGACTTCTAAGCCGAACCACGCTAAGCCTACTGATTGTCCCTTCACACCAAGGCCTACCGATGTCTGGCCCTGATTGGTCCACGTTAAGCCTAATGAACAGTGATTGGCTAGCCTGTCGCTCCTAAACCACAATGCAACAGCTTCAGACAAGACACACGACAATTGTTTATTTCAACCTTTATTTGGTACAACAGCCTGCTGGTCCAGCTGTGGGTTGGTTCAACTGCATCAGAGAGATCCCGGTCATCTCTTGCGCTCATTGGTCACTCAGCTCCCTCGATAGACACCAACAGCTATCGGTTCATCTAACTGCAAGTGGTCATTGGCCCATCTGACTACAAGCCTCTCATTGGTCACTTATGTCTAGAGCTCCCTAACAGGCTCCAACTGCTATCGTCCCGTGCCTCCATCCGCGGCTGCTCACTGGTTCACAATGAAACTTTTTCACATGTTCTGCCCTACACAGACAAGAGATGGCGCCGCTTGTCTTTGCAAAGATGGACAGCTGCCATTGCATTGGTGACTCATTTCTATCCAACTGGGTCATACTTCTAGAGAGCCAGCGTTCTGAACAGCTTACATGCCGCCGCTGTTCACATAGGCACAGTTGGAAATGAAAAAAATTTTTTTTTTTCAGGGTACACATCTCAAAACACGCTTATGACAAGTAAAGTTGGCTTCCCCAGTTGCATGCGTGCGTTAGGTGAAGCCCACCCCCTGAAAACAAGCTTAGGATCGTTTAGGATGTGTGTGTGCTTTGCAGTTCAACCTAAAAATTGTTTCAATCAAGCAGATTGGCAAATGATGCATTGGAGCGCGTTCATTCTTGAAAACGAATTTTGTGACAGAACATAAACAAAACAAAACATTTCAATGTGCAAAAAACTCATCGTGATGCTAATCAGGGAAGCCAGCACGCGTTCGAAATAAGCAAGGAGAAGCACATGATCGAGAAAACAACGATAGTTGATGCTGTGCAGAGAAGCTGGTTTAAGGAAAAACAGCTTGTATGATCAATAAACCCTATAGAGCTTGGGCCTGTTTTTTTATTTTAGACAGCGCGCATTCAACACACGAAATTAAATAAATCGAGCAGAATGACAATAGCATAGTGGCGCTATGTGGTGAAGCGCAAGACGCACTGACACTCCAACGCTTATTAAACAATGCTATGCACGCACGTACTGAAGCTAAAAAAAAAGAAGACTCAACCCAAGCTGAGTATGAAGAAACACAATTGTTCCCCTCAGAATATTCTGTTCAAACATAGCCAGCGCACACGACACAGCTCGCACTCCTAGAAGCACTCTTAGAAATATAAGTTCAAGGCACAACGTCGCACAATGAACGAGTTCATCTCGGAAAAAAATGCGCTCACCTTCGTAGACGGGCAAATAGATTCACGAGCACCATGCAGCAATATCTGAAACGCGCCTGCAGCTCACGCGATTTTAGCCTCTCCATGTCCGCGTATATTGGAATTTTTCACCTGAGAGGCATGCACACGCCGTTATCACGTAACTATGAACACACACACACACACAATACAATTTTGAATGCGTAATCTGCGTATGATCGTGACGCATGGGCTCAACACGCGTCGATATAGACACATCAAACTGTCGCGCACCTTCCAGGTTTACAAATCTACATCACGCCCCAAACGTAGCCAGCGTACATTTCACGCGACACACCCACGCGTTCGCACGAGCACTACTGAACAGCAAGAAGCACTATTAGAAATATAAATTTAGGATGACCACACAAAAACGCACTCAATCTTAAAAAGCAGACTGAACTCAAGCCGAGTATGGAGAAACACAATTGCTCTCCCAGAACATTCTGGCAGCGCACGCAACACAACTCGCACTCCTGGAAGCACCATTATAAATATAAGCTCAGGACACAACGTCGCATTATGAACAACTTCATCTCGAAAAAAAAAAAAAAATAGATGTGCTCACCTTCGCAGACGGGCACATAGATTCACGAGCACCATGCAGCAATATCTGAAATACGAATTTCCGAAGGCGCGTGGGCAGCTCGCGCGACTTTAGCCTGCCCATGCAGTTTTAGACAGTGTGCGTTCAACATAAGAAATTATCTATATCAAGCAAAATGATAGAGCACAGTGATGCTATGTGATAAGGCTCTCACTGACGCCCCAACGCTTATTAAACAATGCTACGCGGTGAAGCTTCGCACGTACTCAATGTTAAAAACGGACACTCAACCCAAACTGAGTATGAAGAAACACAATTGCTCTCTCAGAACATTATGTGCAAACATAGCCAGCGCACGCAACCTAACTCGCACATCTACCTTCGAAACAGAGCGCAACTGGAAGCACCATTAGAAACATAAATATAGGATAATCGCATGGCGTCGCATTATGAACAAGTTCATCTCATACAAAAAAAAAAAAAAAAATATATGGGCTCACCTTAAGAGCGTCACTGACTGGCACATAGATTCATAAACTAGCGGTACAGCAGGGCGCGAATTTCGGCCGTGTGGACAGCTCACGCGACTTTAGTCTGCCCATGTCGGCGTATATTGCAGTTTTAGATAGATGGCGTTCAACATAAGCTATTAATTAAATCAAGCGGAATGACAAAAGCATAGTGATGCTATGTGGCGAGGCTCCAACGCTTATGAAACCGAAATTGGTTGGTGCTATGCACGCCCATACTGAACCCCTCGCACTATGAACAAGTTCATCAAGAAAATGGGCTCACCTCATCACATCCGTATGACGCACCTAGATTCTTGTCGCGCGACGCGGCACAGCCGGGTAGGGAAACACGGGCGCGCGGACAGCTCACACGATTTTAGCCCGCGCACACCTCACAACATGCGCCGACACACCAAAATGTGGCGCACCTTCCAGGCACACGGAAAACTTGATAGCCGAAACACAGGCGCGTAACACACCCCTCAGGTTGGGACCATCTCTTTTATATCAGTGCTCGCTCGTTTCCGCAAGGTTGCAAGCCCGAGAAATTGGGTCACCTTGAAGATGTGTTGGAGCCATCTGTTTTATATCAAAACGCACTTCATGGCCAAACTCTGCGGTGGACCCTAGCGGAAAAAAATGTTGCGTCAAGGTAATGTAAATAGGCTTTCTCCGAGAAACTGGGTCACCTCGTAAATCATGTTTTCCGAGGCCGCACGTATTAAAACCAGTGATCACACCACGCTATGCGAAGAAAAAAAATATCCCTATGAGCCCACCTGCTCATTGCCGAAACAAGCACCGAGAACAAAGGGTTCGCTTATGCAGTTTCCAAATGTCCTTCGCAGCTAACGGGCGCGATTGTGTAAACAAAATCGCGCCACCCTCCAAGGGCGCATTTGAGTTCCGTCCGACGGTCAAGCGCACGACGAGGAAAGTACGTCTCACTATATTGTCTTCAAGATGAGGAGGTAACAGTTGTTCTCATTTTCAGTTCATTCGGTGCGCGTAGAAACCGAGAAGTCATGTCACCTAAGCCAGTATCATCGTCTAAGCGAGTATAGTTTGTGGAGAGGTTACCACGCTTTCTTAAAGCAATTTTATACCATATCCCAAATGTTCTGCGCGATCAAACAAGTGAGAGCATTATGAAAAGGAGAACACCGCTTCACACATCACGGCGCGTGCATGCCGTAATACCATAGCTTGTTTCGGCTTGCTCAAACGAGTTCTGGCATTTAGTACTGTGCGTTGTGGTGAGGCGTGGGACACGTCGCGGTAAATGACGCGTATAATGGTGCCGATTTGTAGGAAACACTGAAGAGATTCAAGGATTATTCTCCGACATTTGTTTCGACATCTTCTTCTTCATTGTTTCCGCACAAATATCACGTAATCTCAATGAAGTCCTAAAGACGTCGGAATACGAAGACATTGTACCTGTAGATATATTTCAAGCTCTCCTTCTGCTATGCGTGCTGGTCAATCGGCGGAATCAATGTTGTTGTTTTATGATTTACGAAGCGAGCGGCTGGTTTATATTTCCAAGGATTTAGTGAAACAGCACAGGCAAATAAACGTTTATTTGCATAAAAAATCTATGGATGATTTCAATCTGGTGCGTGACTACTGGAAAAAGAACCACACGAGCTTGGACGTTACCGTCGTCGAGGGAAAGGAACGTGTTGTCTCCACTTTCCAACTGTGGCTATGTGAACAGCGGGAGGCAGCGGCATGTAAGCTGTTCAGAACGCTGGCTCTCTAGAAGTATGAACCAGTTGGATAGAACTGAGTCACGAATGCGATGGCAGCTGTCCATCTTTGCAAAGACAAGCGGTGCCATCTCTTGTCTGTGTAGGTCAGAGCATGTGAAAATTTTCATTGTGAACCAGTGAGCAGCCAGATGGGACGGGCTTCACCTAACGCACGCGTGCAACCGGGAGAAGCCAACTTTACTTGTGTAGAGTGTGTTTTGAGATGTGTACCCTGAAAATGTTTTTTTTTTCCCACTTCCAACTGTGTCTATGTGAACAGCGGGAGGCGGCGGCATGTTAGCTGTTCAGGACGCTGGCTCTCTAGAAGTATGACCCAGTTGGATAGAAATGAGTCACCAATGCAATGGCAGCTGTCCATCTTTGCAAGGACAAGCGGCGCCATCTCTTGTCTGTGTAGGACGGAGCATGTGAAAAAGTTTCATTGTGAACCAGTGACCAGCCGGATGGAGGCATGGGCCGATAGCAGTTGGAGCCTGTTAGGTAGCTCTAGACATAAGTAACCAATGAGAGGCTTGTAGTCAGATGGGCCAATGAGCAGACCACTTGCAGTTAGATGAACCGATAGCAGTTGGTGTCTATCGAGGGAGCTGAGTGACCAATGAGCGCAGGAGATGACCGGGATCTCTCTGATGCAGCTGAACCAACCCACAGCTGGACCAGCAGGCTGTTGTACCAAATAAAGGTTGAAATCAACAATTGTCGTGTGTCTTGTCTGAAGCTGCTGCATTGTGGTTTAGAAGCAACAGGCTAGCCAGTCACTGTTCAGTAGGCTTCACGTGGACCAATCAGGGTCAGACATCGGTAGGCTTTGGTGTGAAGGGACAATCAGTAGGCTTAGCGTGGTTCGGCTTAGAAGTCCGTAGGCTTAGAATGGACCAATCAGCATGAAGTAGGCAGAGCTGGTGAAGAGTTGCGCCATCTGGTGTCAGTGGACTTAGAACGAGGGCCAATCGGTAGCCGCCAATGAGAGCGCTCGTAGAGTAATCAGTAGGCTTAGCGTGGACTGGCTTAGAAGTCAGTAGGCTTAAAATGGACCAATAAATGCGAAGTGGGTGGAGTCATTAAAGAGTTGAGCCAGAAGGTAAGTAGCATGGACCAATCAGGGCCAGCCACAGCAGAACCAAGCCGTGCCCTATGACGCAGCTGGACCAATAGCATAATTTCTATTAAATGTGTAGGGAACCTTCTTCGGCACCGTCAGTGCATGCGCAGAAACGTTGTGAACCAATGAGCAGCAGGGTGGAGGCATGCGGTTAGCACGGGCCAATAGCAGTTGGAGCCTACCAGCCCCCACTAAAGTTATCTCATGGTAAAAGTTACAATCTCCCACAGTTAAATTTATCTCGTCTAGAGACAACTTGCTGTTAGATGGACCAATCAGGGTTGGAGCCTATGAGGGATCTGTGACCAACTAGAACCAATAAGGAGCTGGGTGAGCGGCCACTTGCAGTCAGATGAACTAATGAGCAGACCACTTGCAGTTAGATGAACCAACAACAGTTGGAATCTACCGAGGGAGCTGAGTGAGCGTGAGAGATGACCACATGGAATTATGGACCAATGATCTCTCTGATGCAGCTGAACCTACCCACAGCTGGAACAGGAGGCTGTTGTACCAAATAAAGGTTGAAATCAACAATTGTCGTGTGTCTTGTCTGAAGCTGCTTCCTAGCTTAGGAGCGACAGGTAAGCCAATCACCGTTCAGTAGGCTTAGCGTGGACCAATCAGGGCCAGCCATCGGTAGGCTTAGAATGGGCCAACGTGAAGTGGGCGGAGCCAGTAAAGGGTTGCACCATCTGGTGTCAGTGGGCTTACAACGGGCCAGCGAGGGCTAATCGGCAAGCTTACATTGGGAGGGTGATCAGTAGGCTTTGGCTTAGACGGTGGTGGTGGTGGTGATGGTGAAAGGGCTTGCCGTTGTCGGCCTCACGTATGTGGGCAACGTCACGACTGACGCCCTGGGGAAATGTGCGTCCTTGGCTTAGACGTCTGAATCAGTAGGCCTAGAATAGACCAATCAGCATGAAGTGGGCGGAAAGTTGCACACCACAAGGTAAGTTTAAACATCTGAGATAAAGCCGCAATGGGGCCGCTGCCATCTGGCGGGCGCTAACGAAGGCTATGTTCAGCGGGCTTAGTCAGTGCGCTTAGAACGGGCCAATCGGTGGGGACGGCTAATCAGAGGGCTTAGAAAGTGTGGAGAGTGATCAGTAGGCTTCGAATGGACCAATCAGCGGAGCCATTTAATCAGCATAAAGGGGCGGAGCCGTGCTCAGCGATACACATGCACATATAGTGTGACGGAGCCCCGCCATTCGATGGTAGAAAGAAATCCTCCGCTACGAGGAGCTACGAGCGTGAAGAGCTGTTTCTCGTTCACTGCTGTGCGTTATGTCAAAGTTTATGAAAAGCTAATCCCAAACTGAAGAATTCTACGAGCACCATATTACACCTATGTGATAAAAGAAGTTGTCGAATTTAAGTTTAGCTATGTGATGGCACTCTTTCCAAAGATGGATACGCGCATACGATACATACGATACGATGCATACGCGGAATGCTAACGGAAGCTAGTCGTGCGTGTACATGTGCGGACAAGGGACGGTGGCCGCATGATTCAGAGCGTACCCGCGACCAATTAAGAGTTAATTTGGAGAAGAGAAAGATACGGAATAAATTTATGAAAAAACAAATCCGCTTATCACGCAATACGTGTTTTGACTCCCACCTGGTTCGTAGGAGACGCCGCGCGACATGTCGTCACTGTTAGCGTTGCGTCTGGTGTAATAATGGCGACACAGAACACGATTGTCACGTTCTCACTGTAAAGGCCGACTTGCATTCTGAATAGTGACTCCTGGTGGACAGCTTGACAGACGAAGCAGGATTTCGAGCGACGTCAAATGTCGCTCGATTGCTTCTCTAAACGGGCGCTAAAATTCAAAAAGGAGTTGCTCTCATATGAAAGTCAGCGTTTGAATTGGTGTAATGCAAACACAGTGCGCATAGCGCTACCGCTACAGGAGAGGGCCACCAAATTGGGGTACCTACGAAATAAGCAACACAGTTAAGAATTTTTTTAATTGAGAAAGGAAATTGAGAATTGAGAAAGGAAGATTTCCATTTATGGAAGGAACCAAACAGGTCGTCCTACTTACAGAACACCACGATGGTCGCAACGGTTACTTCCCTCTAGTTTTGAAAGCCGTACGGTTCCACAGGTTGGGAGGACTGCTTTCGCATACTACTGTCTATACATGTAACATGTTTTACAGGATGTTTGCTGTAACGTGTTCCTAAAAAAATATATATATATACTTTTTAAAAAAATTACGAGGATGTCGCTCACTGCATTCGTCTTTGCGGAACTTTTTTCGCCAGGGAAGACTGATTTTGTCGTACTTCAACTGCGATAAATTGAATTTTTAAAACTGATCTCGCTAATTTACCGAGTCAACCCCACGTTTTTCCAACGGAAATTGAATGCGCATGTTCGATTTACCCCGAAACATCACTGAAGGCGTCCAGCACCACAGCGGGAACACATGAAAAAAAAAAAAGAACAAAGAAAAAAGACATGCAAAAAGGCGCCGTTTTGGGACTCCCACGTCGCTGGGCGCGAGTAGTTCAGCGCTATCTGGGCCGTCGTTGCTCCGCCCCTTCACAGTCCCTCGCCGCACAAAATTTGCTGCGTCACGCCTTCAGTTTCCCCTGACGCTTCCTGTCGTTCCAGGCATATCTCTTCCTGCCGAGTCCTAAAACGTTGCTTTTTGCATTTTTATTTTATGTGTTCCCGCTGTGGTGCTGGACGTCTTCAGCTATGTTTCGGAGTAAATCGAACATGCGCTTTCCATTTCCATTGGAAAAACGTGAGGTTGACTCGGCAGATTTGCGATTATCAACTTTAAAGCTCAGCTCCGCCGATTTTCGACTGCGACAAAATGGAGCCATGCTTGGGCTGTGCGTTCGTTTCCGCACAGGGAGCATACATGTGAAAAATTTTCACCCATTTATTTGTAGTTTTTAAGAAAACAATTTTTTAAATTTTCCTGGCACGGCGGTCCTGTGGTCGGCAAACCCTGACCAATCCCGGCTTCGTCCTCGCTTAGCCGCGCTCGTGGCTTGGCTAACGCCAAATCGTCGATGCGATGGCGGAGATCTATGGGCGAAGGTGAAAGTATTCGGTGTGTTCCATGATAATTGCTGTCGTTAATAGTCTCAAAGATAGTTTTGCCGGTCTTCTTTAACAAGCATTACAGGATGGCCTCGTTGTGCAACGACGGCCGTCGTGAGTGGACATTCTATGCCCGCACTGTGCTTCATGCTACCAACAAGACCTAACACCTAACGTGTGACGTACACTAACGTGTGACGTACGCATTCTCAATAGCTTTGGCAGCGCACTATGCGCGGACTTGCTGCGCGTGCAGAAAGCACCACCAAAGCTATTGAGAACGAGAACGTGCTCGAAGACGAAGTATTCCTTATAAGAAACATGATAAAACGGTGCGGTGGCCCCCGATAGCTCGTGACAGCTATTTCAGCACGATACAGCGGCCATGACGGAGTGTAAACACAAACTGGTTGCCAGGCAGAGCTGGCTAGGTGTGGCGATCCAATCCGCGCAGTTCCAAGTATGACGTCACAAGTGGAACTGCCGCCCGGTAGTTTTTCTCAAATTTCTCACGAAGGAGTATGGAAATTTGGAAAGCAATGTGCGTTTATGAATGAAGTTGGGACCACGGTTCTGAGTATCACAACGTCTTCATACTTTCGGAACAGCAGCGGAGCTGCACTTTAAAAATTCAATTTAATGCTGTTAAAATTTGACTAGTGACAAAAAAAAAAAGAAAACTGTGTCTTCCTGGTGAAAAAAGTGTCGCAATGACCAATGCAATAAGCTGCATCCTTGTACAATGGCTAGATTTTTTTATATAATTCATAGGCACTTTATAGGAAACATCCTGTATATTTCCAGTCTCCTTACTTGAACCTCATCCCATTGATGCCAGATAAAGTATTCGCAGCGGATTTTGAGCCCTGTTCGTCTTCCTGTTCTTGTGGATATTTCGTTCCCGTGGAGCTGAGGTGACTACAGGTGTTTTGTCGACAGCCCTAAATGATGTTTTCCTTCCTTTCTTTTTTCGGAGACTGCCACGTTTCAGTTGTTGATCTTCTATGTACAGGCCCCGACAAATATTTACGGAACACATAGCAGGTGCATTTTCTCCTGTGCGCGACAGCCTACCAGCGAGCGGAAACTGGCCCGTTTATTCTTTCAGAGATGTGAGGGAGTTCCCTGGTAGCGACACAGTGCGAGAGTTTCGTTATGGCTTTAATGTGCCCAAAGCAGGTGGAGATCTTGGGGGGGGGGGGGCACGCGTTCAGACCTGCCCTGAATTCCAGACTTGAACATAGTGTTAATGGCCCATATCCCCAAGCAGCACAATGTACTCAAAGTCGGGTGCAATAGGGGTTGGACTGGTAAGTGGAAGGCCTTGAACAGGCTTGTGAAACTAAAGAACATTGATGAAACACATACCGGCCACCCCTATTGCACTCGACTTTCAGTACATTGTGCTGCTTGGGTCAGAATGTACGTGGCACTTGTCCATAGGGACCCCCCTCCCTTTGGGAAATTCCTAGATCCGCCCCTGCTCGAAACATGGTTTGAATTGGTGTCGCTGCCGTCTCACTCCTCTACCCCTCTGAACGAGTGAACAATCCCACTTCCGCTTGCCGCTAGCCCAGGAAACCATATATATCCAGAAAACGTCTACAGGATATCCTATTTTGGACGTTGGGATATCCCACGGACTTTGCCACAGAGCCCATTTACATCCCCGAGACGTTTTGTGGACTGGCACTTCTTTGTCATTTGTAGATCCTGCGAATATCCCGGGAACGTCTTTTTAGGATATATGGACGTACGTGGGACATCATGCAAGCAGGTCCAAACATGCACTTGCTTTTAGTTGATACGTATCTGACATGACAACACCATTCCGATATATATGTAAATATATATGTATTTGCATACGTATTATGTACAATGTTAATTTTTACGTGTTGTGTAGTAATACATGCTTCGAACATCAACAACAGGTCAAAAATTCAGGGAATGTAGTAAGCCCCGCCAGCGTTCGACCAAACTCTGACGCACGGTCCCCCAAGGCTGACCATGTTACCGCACGTGCTTCCACCCTAAAAAGAGCAGGCTTCCTTTTTGTCCCCTCAAGGGAGCATTCACAACAGAGAGAGAGTGTATTGGCATCAAATGGAAGGCCGGCCACAGGGGCAGGCTTCCTGCAGCATCTCAAATAGACTCGAACAACATTCTGAATACCAACTCTCGCCCAGCGACTAAGGCTGGTCAGAGATTGCTATACGTGTCCGTTTCGCCATGCAACAGTCCATGACACTGGAAAGCTGCAAGTGGGAGAACAACACGAGGATGTGGACACCTCATAGGTTAACATGGAACTTGCCATTGTCCACCCTGAAGAGGATGTCAGAGGTCATCCAGCGACGGTGAAACTCAACTGCTCCAAGTACCGCACGCTCCCTGCAAAGAACTTTGCGAATACCGGCGTTAACTAGCCGAATCACCTCCTGCA
This sequence comes from Ornithodoros turicata, assembly GCF_037126465.1. Taxonomy (NCBI): domain Eukaryota; kingdom Metazoa; phylum Arthropoda; class Arachnida; order Ixodida; family Argasidae; genus Ornithodoros; species Ornithodoros turicata. The sequence continues at coordinate 387,399 of NW_026999423.1, forward strand.
CACTGCGGCTGTCCTGCGCGTGCACTCGTCGACAACGTGAAATCCACACTTGGTAGTTGATTTCGACCACCAAGAGCACAAAATGCCGCCTATCCCGCTGCGAGACAGGGAGGGGGTACAGACCACGAACTGTGCTCCACTCAACATCCGTCAGGCTATAGAGGCCTGCTACACGATGCCACAGGGCACCCGGCAACAAACATAAACTGAAAGCATGTTCTGCTGACTCCCTGTACTCGCAGAAGGGACAGCCGGGTGACGTTACACCAAAACGGGAAAAACGCTCACGCAGCGGCAAGACGTCATGCGCTAAGCGCCACTGAAGACTGGCCCGACGGGCGTCCAACCAGCCAGCAGTGGTCGTACGCCATGCTATGTGGCGCTGAATACGCGTCGAGTTCGGGGGTGGCCGATTAAGCGCAAGAAGTGCCATGTAAAGGCGCCGCACGGGCCATGATGTTATGTCATCATCAGGGAAAGAAGCTCGCAGGCTGCGCATTGCCACAACGTATGCCTTCAGGTGGGGAGCCACGCACTCTGAGCGCGGGCGAGTGTGTGTCAGCTCAGAAAAAAAACGAATGTCGGGTCCTAACAGAAAAGTTAGTAGACCCTGAGCAGGATGCCGCTGCTCTAGGAGACCCTGAAAGATCGCGCGCAGACCTAAGGCAAGGCACTTCACTTTGAAATCGGGCACCAAAAGGCCGCCATCTACGCGAGGCCGATACATACGACCTCTTGATACCCATTCTACTGAACCGCCCCAGATAAACTGAAACGCCGCACGTGTAGCGGCCTGAAGAGTAGTCCGCGGAGGGATGGAGATATTGGCTAAATACCAATATTTACTCAGAAACCAAGACGCAGCAAGGCGCGCTCTGCAGGTAATGGGGAGTACGAGCTCTTTCAAGTCCCGGAGCACAGGAATACTACGCATATGGACACGTGCCCAGGTGCTGGGAGATATTCCTGAAGGCAGAAAATCATACCCAAGAACACGCACGGCATTCTTCACAGGAATACCAAAGGGTGCGGAGCACGACGGGGTGAGGTTGACGAAAAGTAGTGCGCTTTTATCTCTATTGATCTGTGCATTAGAAACCCTACCGTAGCTTTCAATTACCTGGAGAACATTCCCGATAGCTTCCTCGTCGGTCAGGATGAGAGACAGGTCGTCCGCATACGCAAAAAGCGGTAATGCAGATGTGCCCGGAAGGGCAAGCATCCGGGATGCAACCGAGGAGGCGAGGGACTCTAAAAGCGGGCCGAACACTAGGGCATACAGTGCCGGTGACAGGGGGCAGCCCTGGCGGACACCCACCCTCACAACAGTTTATGCTGACAAAATGCCCAGAGCTTATACTGAAATAAAGACCGTTGGGGCAAGTTCGTTACGTATTTGGACCGTGATACACCTGTAACGGTGAGGAGGTGCTTCTTTGCAATTAACCCGTGAATCTGCAGAGACATGGTATAACCAATAATGTTTCTGACATTCTTTCATGCCCGATACTGTGTTTTTAATTCAAGCTATTGTCTATAATGGGATTAGCTGCTGAGTGGAGCTATAAAAGTGATCAAATTCCACTGTTGCTTGACGATCGTTACGAATATAGATAAATACTTTCACGGCTAGCAGCACGCGAACGATAGAAATATATAACGATTTTGCTTGTTCCCGCCATCCAATTAACGTTTACAGAAGTTTTTGCTTGCTCTCAGCAGAACAAAAATATGGCTGTCGGAACAAGATGTCATAAACTTCACGTTCATTCGCATAGCTTCAGTCAACGTCCTGGCGACGTTCCTGTGACGTTCAACCAGTGCCCAAAATCTCGTATACTGGATCTTTCATGGGTATCCAAGGGATCTCCAGGCTTTTCCTCCATTCAAATGTCCAAAGCGAGATATCCTGCAGACGTACCTAGGACATCTGTGATTTACTCGATAAAATAAAAACGCGAATGTCGTTCTGGGACATCCCACAGATATTGGATGGATGTCCAGATATTCAGGACGTTCACGACCTTGTAAGGATGTCCTAGGGATATTAGTGGTTTACTGGGTAGGGTGTCGCACTGAGGTGGAAATATACCGGTGGCGTTTTCCGTAAACTTTTGCGGGGCCTGTACTTCTACTCTCGCGACAAAGAACGCCGTAAGCGGCACCGAAGGCCAAGCATCGCCGACGCTGGCCAAGGAACCGTCGAGAAATCACCGTGTGCAGGTGGGCTGAGCGGTTTTCTGACAGGCTGACGTCACCACCGCGGAACTCTGTGTCTTTCCGTCGAGAAAACGTTGTACGCGGGTTTCATTTTATAGCGCGGTCACCGCCATGTATCGCAGTCGGCGCTATTCTCCCGGATATTTCTAGGGTTCACTCACCATTCAACGTCTACTATCCACCCGTAGCCGCCCTTTCAGTTTGTTTTAGTGTTACTTCTATAATGCATGGAGTCACGTGTCTTGGAACCTTAACCTCAGTTTTGGAATTGTCTTTAGGCGGGGACAATGTTCAGCAGCTTCGTGACTCCGTGGGGAACGATTTCCAGGAAGTGATTGACCTTGTTGATATGGCCAGAAAGCCATATCACGTCAAGAGACTAAGGAAAGCACTGAGCCAGTGGACAGGACCGTCAGGTAAATGAAGAACCAAACGGGGAGAAAGAACTCCATCTTCCTGTATGCCGTATTGGCGTCCAGTATACCGGTGTATAATGGCACACTGAATGCCACGAAGGTATTCTTTGTTGGTTCATAAACCCAGCATTAGAAGCCAAGAAGTTGACGACCTATTTTCTGCCATCTCCCCAATATACCTAATCGATCTAGGATCTAATTGCATGGAAGAACATTTCAAATTGAAGCAGATGATCACATATGTCATTTGGGGGTACTGGACTTCCGCATGCATGATTGCATAGAAATGTAGAATTGAGAGATAGAGGTACCGACACGTACCCACAACTGACTCGATTCTCACACGCGCTGTCGCCACATCAATCACTCTGTAGTTTTATCTCTGAGCATCGTTAAATGAAGATAGTGACAGGAGTTCCACGTTATCTTACAATAAATAATGATTTTGTGTGGATGTCGATCGATGGCTTAACAGTCAACATTGCTTTACAGTCACGGTGACGTCCAGTGCAGCCAACGAATCAGAAGAGGAACTTCACGTATTACTTCGACTAGCGGATCTTCTCTCCTACCACGACAAGTTCATCCAACAAGGTGAGTTAAGAAAATGAAGTGTGTCTTTGTGTATCGAATACAAGCGGAATCCAGGCAGGTTGTTGCATTTGCAAAGTTGTGTGTATCTGTGGGGCTGGTGGCGGTGAAAGCCGAAATATGAGATAGAGGTGAGTGTTAAGATAGAGAGAGTTAAGCCGTCATCTACTGCTGTCCCGAATGCTAGGTCTTCTTCCTGCGCTGAAGAAGCGCTAAATTTCAGCTCGTAGACCTGTGTGAACGCGCCACAAAAATTCTACGCTTCGCTAATTGGCAGAGGGCGCGGCATGGTGGGTGGACGCCCCCAGCCAAAACGGGCCCTCGGGGTGTTTTTCATATACGTACTTTTACCATATAGCCGTGTGGATGCAACTAAACATTAAAAAGGCTAGCTCTCTATACAGTTACAATTATTATTACGAATAAATCTCCTTTGACAGATTGATAATTTCGGCATGCTGAGCTAAGACTGATGATGTTAGAATGATGGATTGGTTGTGTAGAAACTCGAAAATCGCCAATGGAGGGGAACACAAAAAGAAATGTTTAGTCCCGCCGTTTCGTACTCCCTTGTATGGTTTTTCTTGACATTCTTAGACATCATTTAAGAATACTTATTTTAGAATGGATTTAAATGTTTGCTGCATCCCCTGGAGTGAAAGAACGAAAAAGACTGAAAATAGGGTCTTTGGGATTGCAGAGGTTAAGGAGCCCTATAGTATAGGTTATCATAAAACTATTTAATGCGAGACAAAGACAAAAATTCGTATTTCAGGTCGGGTAAGGCCTTCTGCGTTAAGGATGTGTCTAATGTGTCCGAGGACACTTTACGGATGTTTAACCTCGGTATTGGATTTGTTTTCAGGCAAAGACAATGTGCAGCGGCTTTGTGACTCAAGCGACGAAGAGTTCCAGACACTCGTCGAGCACGTAGGCATGGCCAGAAAGCCCCTTCACGTGAAACGATTGAAGAACGCACTCAAACAGTGCTCAGGCCATGCAGGTAATTGGAGAAATCCCGGGTTCTGGTAAAACGTCTGACTTTTCGTGTACATGCTCCTCGCACTCCATGGTAGTATTCACACAGGGCAGTCCGCATTGGCCAAGGGGAATTCGGTTGTATACGTGCAGTGTTTTTTGATTCCCAGGTCATAGGTTGAGTATATACATAGTAGCAAGGTGTTACGTGGCACTGTAAATCAGTTGTATGTTGCTTTACGTTTCCTTTACTTCAGTCTCCGCTGTTATGCCTCTAATTATTCCAGTCATTCTCACGAACAATCCGCGATCCACAAAAGATGTTACGGACCCTTCGGAGCACTTACAGGTTCAGGTTATTAAAGGCATGTGCCTCAACAGGGATTCTGAACTTGGGAGGGGAAATTTGGGAATTGAAATGGGGGAAGGAAGCCACGCGGCACTCACTTCCGGTCGACACTTGTGTAGTGTATCATTCGCAGGACATCTCCCTCGTCAGGGACGCACCAAGTGTAGGTCATGGCCGTTTCTAGATGCGTGTGTCTTATCGCTGCTCGCGGTAGGGTCGCTCGCGAGATGCAATACAGCCTCAAGAAACTCGAAAGAAGCAATAAGATACCTCTGAACTTATGCGCGTATTGCTTTGGAGTTAATATGAGTAGAGGTCCCAATGGATAGCGCATGAATGAACGGCAAAACGGGTGCATGCATGAGCGAAAGGGTGTTGAGAACCGATCACGTAGAGAGGTACGAAGGGAGTTTCAGTCTCCCTAGGACTCCCTTGTCAAGGGGGCTCCAGTTACATCAGTCATTGTGTCCTTTTATGACCGAGTGCTTCTCTGGAGCTTGCAAAAGAAATACAGTGAAGGTAATAAAGTAAGTGAAACGGCGGCCCCAGATGCTTCCTCGTCCATTTCTCATGTCAGGGGAGCAAAATCATCAGTCCCTCCAATGGTTTTATTATCTTGTCAATGAACAGCGCGATGGCCGTAGGTTGCTATAGGTCTGGTTCCCTTAAGGACGTGGACGTCAGCCGCGAGAGATATGCACGATGGCTCACAAACCCTATTGACTGACATGTCTCCCGCATTTCAGAGCCAGCTGCGTTTCGAGATTCGCACAAACGATGTAATACGCGTCTCTTACCCTTTGTTGTGAAACTCGGTATACAGGCCCTCGTCGTATCGGAGAACCTTCGCTGAAATATGAACCGCGTAACAGGGGGTCAAGTGTTACATCCCCTTCTAATTATGTTCTTCCTCTTCCTGATCCAGTATAGCTTACGTATTCCTTTATGCTGGCAAGTCGATTTTATCTTATCTTAGCTGAAAATTTAAAATCTCACTGCTCGGACATATGTGCCTGTATCGCCTACAGTGAACTTCCTTTGCAGCCGTAATGACGTCCATTCCTTCAAACGAGTCGGAGCGTGAAGTTCACGAACTGCTTCAGCGAGCAGATCTCCTCGCCTACTACGACAAGTTCATCGAGAAAGGTGAGCCAGAATGCGTCTTCGTGTCACCAAATATAGCGAGCTCACAGGTACTTCGGTTGTTTTTTTTTAAGTGTTTTTTTTAAGGTCACTATTTTTCGGCATGCTTGCTGAACGATTTTTCTGAAGTCAGCCTCGGTGGATCAGTGGTATACTGCGGCCAAGTGCCTCGGATTTGAAATGGCGCGAATAATAATAAAAATAAATAAATGAATAAAAAGGACAATTTCTCTCACTCTTAGAGAGTACCTTAAAGAGTACCTTGCGTGGTCTACAGTGCATTTAGTAAATCGTCTTCATGAGACTTGGAACGTGTTTAACTTAAGTGTTGAACTTAAGTGTTGAACTTGACCCTAGGCGTAGACAATGTCCAGCAGCTTTTTGACTCGACGGCAGAAGAGTTCCAGGAGTTCATGGATCTTGTTGGCATGTCCGGATTTCCTTTTCAACTGATGAGGTTCCAGAACGAACTGGAACAGTGGACAGGACACCCAGGTGAGCTACACACCACTGAACTGAGGCATAGCACTCGGACCTCGTAGACTCCACCTTGGCATTCCTGCGCGGAACATAATGGCTTTGGCGAACATAATGACGCGGAACATAATGAATTTACACGCTCACCAACTATTTTTTAAATCTCCGCAATGCACCTAGTGTCCTACTGACTAACGACATAGACTGAAGGAACGAACGGGCGTATGGACCGCATGATGGACACGCCTATACCCTAATACGCCGTTCAGTTTTTTTCTCAATTTACACGCTGTGTAGAACGTCGTGTCCACAGTGCAAACTAATAACATCTATCGAGGTCTCGCAACCCGTTTAGATACGAAGATCAACAATCCACTGCTGTGTTTGTACTTATGTACCACATAATAGCCACCGTATTTCATTTAAATGGGCCCTAAAGATGGTCGTGTTTTGCGTCTCATAGGGTACTGGACGCAGGTGTATTCCGTATTGAATGGTTATTATGTTAATACACGCACAATGCAGCGTAGGAAGTGTCTTTGTTATTGCCGTTTGCATGCGCTGGTGCTATACATTTTCCTTTGAGATGTCGTTCCAATGCATACACAATGTATGTAAAGCATATAACGCAGATACGAGTTCAAATATCATTTTTTTTCCAGCGTGCCAACCAATCGCTTCTTTTTTTCAGTCGCAATGACGTCCGTTCCGGCAACAAAACCGAGACTCTCGGAGATTCACCACCTCCTTGAACCAGCGGGTCTCCTCTCTTACTGCGAGAAATTCGAGGAAATAGGTGAGTCTAATCGATTAGCACAGCTTGCACAGCACACAACACACAGAGCGCTTGTTGGTCTGTGCAGGCTATGGTAAGTGCATACTGAAAACCCTGTCTTTCCGTTCGAGCCAAAACGCACTCTGTCGCCTCATGCCATGGAACAACCGCATGAGTCAGTCAGAAGGGAAATACGCGAATCGTTATGGGTAATGATGATGAGTCCTTTCACTGAGTACATATTCCCAAATATGAGTCTTGGTGTTTTTCGAGTAACGGATACTCCCACAACATCAGGAACTTTATTTTAAGATGATGAATGGGGAGTTCCATCGCCACGTCACATACTCTACCTGGTGGAGATGTGGGAAATGAAATAATGATCCCCTTTAGTATAAGGATCGAAGTCCTATGGTGTCCAGGAAGGTGCAGAGAGCTTGGAGGGCAGAGCATTGGTGGGCTGCGGATGTCGCCAGGGACCAAGCAGTTTTCTGTGGAGAGGGGAGGATGGGCGAGAGTCCAGCTGACTAACGTTGGTAGTGTGGCCAAAGAAGAAGAATGTGACCACAGCGGCAACGTCTGGAAGGGTGAACTTCACTTTTACTGAATTGAGGCTTATTCGTGGAAGAAGCTGAGACACCATGCATTATCTTACGACGCGCAATGTTAATCATTTGATGTCACCTAATTTATAAATAGTCCTAACGTGCGAAAAAGAATATTTAATGTAATGTTTCAACGGGAACATTACATTAATTCGGAAATGCTCGTATACGAGCCCGTGGGATTTCACGCTTACGGTTTTAGTCTTGGTGTGACGGGCGACTACGTTTGGCAATTTGTTTAATCTCGACCACGCTCGACATCGCGGCCCTTAGAGGCTTAGTAAACACCACTATGCGCAACGAACGCTCTTGAGCAACTCGATGCGGATCGGATTCAACCCGCATTGAAAATGCCGCGCGAATTAGCGAATGTTTCTGTGAAGAGTTTGCTTTTGTTGCAGTGACATTCCTGCCACACATGAACACCATCTCATGGTCAGCAGCACTGCCTGCGACAATGCCACTGCTCATACACTGGGTCTCGATATTGGTTACAATCAGACCTGTAAAGTAATTAATTACAAGTAATTGAATTACTGTAATTAATTACTTTCTTTGTAATTAATTACTTCCGGAATTACATTAGGTTTTATGTAATTGTAACTGTAATTGAATTACTTTTACAAGTAACGCGTAACGCATTTTGAATTACTTTCGGAATTACTTTGAACGCTATCTGGGAAGGCCCAATGTTTAAAGTTTGGGTCAGTTCCAAACCGTTTTTTTCTTTTTTCACAGTGATTACCCAAAGACTCGATTCAGATCGGTGCATTTTTCGGTACCGATTTTTTTACATTTGAATGTGGAAGGAGAAAAACTCTTCCGCCATGGGAAAAGGAGTACGAATTGTGGGTATTGACCCGCACTTCAGAGTCGCTAGAGTGCTTGAAAGATCTTCCTTGTGTGCTCGAGGTGTTCATGAAGTACAATGTTGGGCTGCCCAGCAGTGCACCAGTGGAGTGTTTTCGGTTGGTGGTCTTGTTACGACAAGGAGACGTGGCAGCCTTACAGACTTTGCCCTAGAGAACTTTGAGAATACCTTACTCTTGAAAGCCAATGGACGTTACAAGCTGCACTCATGATCTGCACTTTGTTCACATGCCTGAAGAAAGAAAGCCTTTTGACTGTGGTGTTCGGTGTTTCTTTAACATGGCAAGGGCCTTGTCCTTGTGTAAGACTTCTCTAACCCCCGTATTCCCAACCAACCCTAAGGGCTCCCTATGTAACCTCTAGCCCTGAGGGAGACGAATTTTGTTTCCCAAAGCGCCCATATCTGCAAGGGGCGCCCCAAGGGCACGCGCCAGCCAAGTGAGCTCGCGAGCTCACTGTACGCTCCCTGAGGGACGCTCGCCTCGAAACAAACATGGATGACATGTGCATTTGTGGATCGCGTCGTGGGATTCGAGCGTTATACCCTCACGGTGGTATTGCCGTAGTGACGGTTCGACGAATTCGTGACTGGGAAAACTACCTTGTGCGGTACGACGAATATGAATTGAAAGAAAGATAAGTTGCGTGTGCATGAACACAACACTACAGACTATACTGAACATCAGGAGGGGCACGGACAATCCTGGCTTCCCTTGTCCGGCCATTCAGTGATCGTTACAATCTGGCCGTTTAATACAACACACACACACACATAAGGAGACGATGGTGAGATGTGTACATATCATATCCGCAATATCCAACAGTTGTACAACATCTGAATACTGACACGAAGTAGCCCACCATACATGAAGTTTGCAAGTCGAACGCGAACAGAACAGGAGAGATACCAAAGTAGCAGACGACAGCCATCGGAAGCGGAAATGAAGCGCGGTCCTGCGCATGCGCTTCTGCTTCGTTCTACGAGGAATCGGGCCGAATCCCCTTCGAGCCTCCCGACGGCCAGCCCTTCGCTGAGGGCGTGCACGTTTACGTTTGAGAAACGCATGCTGCCCTCAGGGGATGTTCGCCCTCAAGGGACCCTGGGCTAAGGGCGCCCTGAGGGCAAAGTTGCGGGTGGTTTGGGAATACGGCCCTAACTTGTTTTTCTACCACAACACAACTACCACCATCTTTCAGAACGTGTGCAATAAACGTGTACATCAAATCTTGCAGTTTGCACGTCGTTTGCCCGTTGCAATCAACTTTGTGAATGTAATTCAGTGTAATGCAATTACTTTTTTCAGTAATTGTAATTGTAATTGAATTACAACAGAAAATGAGTAATCGTAACTGTAATTTAATTACTTTTGTGAACACGTAATTATAATCGTAATTCAATTACTTTGGAAAAGTAATTTTTACAGGTCTGGTTACAATGTGGTCCATCGGTTACCAGGGGCGGATTTAAGGGTCTGTCATGGGGGGGGGGGGGGGTCTTAAGGAAATTTCGTGCTTTGCGGCGCAGCATCGTCCAGGAGATAGGGTTTTTACATAGGGAACACAACCGCATGGGGTCCCCCCCCCTTAAATCCGCCCCTGCCGGTGACCCTGATTGAAAATGATTGTGTACGGTTTGTTGCGTGATCACCTGTTCGAAGTCATCGATCGGGGTCATCGGGCTGAGTCTTGGGAAAACCCAGGGAAAACCTCAGACAGCACAGCCGGTGACAGGATTCGAACCCGTGTCACCTCCCAGTCTCGGCGTGGAAAGCGATCATGACTAACGATCATGACTGGTGACTGATGATCATATGACTAGTACACTCAAGGGGGGGGGGAAGGAGTGGAACGGAGATCAATAGCGGCTCCTTATAGTTCCTTAGACTGCTATTCCCTCCCCATTTTGGCGCCCTAACCCCGACGTTTATTCACTAGAACTGCAAATTGTTACTGACCTTCGTAAAATGACCTTCAGAATGCAATAGTCTACGTAAATGTGTGCTGTTGGTCAGTTTGGTGGTATAAAACTTTATAGTTGAGCCAACTTAGCGATATTCCACCCAGAGAGAGTAAGGAACTGTTAGCGCATCTTTCTTCTCAAATTGTACCCTATGTATGCCACGAGATTTTAGATCACTCCATTTTTTCTGTAATATGTACGAAGGTGGATATAACAACCTCCTGCGACGCATTCGTATAAACTGTGTTCATAAAGCCTCAGACGATTTTAACCCCAGTGTTGAAATTTCCCTTAGGCATGGACAATGTGCAGCAGCTTCGCGACTTGACTGACGAAAAGTTCCACGAGGTCATCAACCGGGTAGACATGGCCAGGAAGCCGTTTCATGTAAAGAAACTCAAGAAGGTACTCGAAGAATGGACGGGGCCCACAGGTAACAGAAAGGCCACCAAATCTGGGGGAAGGGTTCCATTTTCTCTCACATGATGTTACACACACTCGCACACGCCACGTTATTATTCCCTATAGACTCACTTCAGTGCTTGATGTCATGGTGATGCGGCGGCGCTGCTGTCGTGCTTGGTGGACTAAAACCGCGCGATCAGTAATTATGTGTTTTCGGTCACTATTAAGGGCATGCCGCAAAGTGGTGTAGCCACTGCATGTCCTTCGCGGTACAGAATGGACAAATACGTCGCATACATCGTGCGGTTTCCGACTCCATTTTCTCTACCAGGTACGTCTACTCTATGCGCGTGAGCGGGTGCCCCCTCTTGTTCACAAACTGAAGTGGGTCTATGCATTACACAATGCCAAATATATTTTCCTCCAGAGCTTGTTAGTTGATTGGCAGATCCCCTGCTAGGCTTCCAACTAGCATCTCTCGTGCGTTGTTTTCTTTCTTCGTTTCATTTCTAATCTCCCTAATTGCTGTGAAGGAGGCTATCCTTGATCACAGCCAACGGTCGCATATTCGCTGATGGGCAGCCCATTGGGCCAGCATGCATAAATTTCTACTATGGTAGGTGATGAGCAAGATGAGAAAGAAGCGACGTGGCGGCACTGCATGCCAGACTCACCGTGAGGTCATTACATCGGTCTTTGCGTTTTCTAAAAAGGAGCTGTAAAGTAAATGGCACACATGTACTTGGACGCTTCAGATGCCTAAAGTCTCTGCTGCAAATCCTCCTGCTTTTTCAGCAATTGAATTTCAAAAATTGCTTGCCAAGCAAAGGATGCCGATTCCGCTGCTACTCAGACGCGACAACCCTTACTCGACTAGAACGCCGTCTACCGAAAAGGCAAGCAAACACCCAATCGAGTTCGTGGCCGTATTCGCGAGTGCAGTGCACGCCTCATTATCGAAGGTGCAGGATTTGTGTTTCTCAGAATACAAGCCCGTAAGCCTGATATCCGTATGAACTATGAAGTGCTTGGATGCGAGTTTTCGGAGGCAGTGCTCAGCGATGCAGCGACACAGAGAGAGAGAGAAAGACCAACAGAGGGCGCGCACCGCGCACATACTCGAAAACTTCTGTTGCTTCACTTGTGTTCCGTCCTAGCATTGTTCTGAATTCATTAATCATTTGTACTGATCTTTTATCATAATATTATTGTTGCTTCACAATGCGTTGCAATCTTTAATCGTCCATATTGGCTTCCTCGTGCTGTTCCCATGCTCCTATTTTTTCATTAAGGAACTCACGTTACATACATGGCATTCCCTATCCCCGAGCCGTCCATGTGTATTTTTTCTCGTTATTCTGGTTCTGTGTTTTCCTCGCCATAAGTGTACTAATGCTTCATTGCTTGTTTGTATCTAGTCTTGTGTACTCGCATTTGTCTTGTTCTTTTGTGTCTACTTGTTTTCTACCTCTGTCTTCTTGCAAGGATATGATACGGTCGACGGCTATAAGGAAGCCGAACACTTCCATCCCCCTGTCTTCTGATATGTGCCGGATGAAACAAGCCTGTTCCCGTGAAATGACTGTCGTGGTCTCGAGAGTCAATTAACGAAACAAGCAGAGGTATCGATGAACACTGGAAACTCAAAGACACGAGACAACAACCTAAAATACAGCAGCAACGACATATCATTGCTGCTTTTATTATGCAGCGTGATCACAGAGCAAAAAAACAAGAGTCCCTGTAGCCACTGTTGCTTCGCGGCGCAAACACTGAAAAACGAGAGTCGAGGTCCAAACAAATTATCGCACTTCACCTGTTACTTGCATTTCAATTAGTGTTGCATACGTTCCTAAATTCCTCGTTAAAATTACAGGAATACCACGCTTCATCTCCAAGGACATGGCTTCGACACCTGAATTCGATCTCAACATGGAAAGGTCGCCACAGTGGGAAGACGTCAGGAAGGAAATGCACGAAGCCATTGCGGCGAAAGACGAGGCTCGTGTTCTAAAGTGCCTGGATGCCGTGCCTGCATTGAAACTGTGGTTGGACCCTGTGGAAGATAAGTCAGCTCGTTACAGAGCTGTTCAAAAGAAAGCCATCCGTATACATGGCCTCTTAGTCTCGCGTGGATGTGGACTCAAGAACAAGAAAGAATCATCGTGTTACAAAGGTCTCACACCCCTTGAAAAAGCTGAAATACGACGGCAACGACATTACACCACAGAATGCGATGGCTCTTACATCGACTATTTGAAAAGCAAATCAAGGCACGTCGGATGTGATGACTTCGAGGAGCGATTGGAGCAGATGTTCAGGGAACTTTCAACCGACCAATTAAACGAGAAAATATTGAAAGTTGTTGCCACAGCACCGCATCTGGATATACTATTCGACTACAACAGTGAAAACGTTCAGGGGATCACGGGTTGCAGCGGCAGCCGCGACCTCGGACTTGCTACCTGCGAAGAGCAAAGAATTTTTATCGGAGGTAGAGGAACGGAAGCCGAAGTCCGGGGCACGTTTATTCACGAATCTTGTCATTTGGCACTTCATCTGGTGTATAAAAATGATGGCAAGCCATATTTACGCGAAGATACAGAAGTGGAACTGCGATACAGAGCCATTCTGGATGACATAAAACGAAGAAAAAACGATGTGGATCTCTTGATACGGCTAGCTTTGAACACAAGTGAAGAACAAGAAGCGATTGTTCGTATCCCACACATACTAACTCAATATGGCAGCGATCATGGAAATAGGGTTCTCGAAAAGGAGGTACCAGAACTACGAAAGTTTTTCGAGGATACTGTCATCCCTGACATGCAGAAGTACATTCAAAATGGAATCCCATCGTTAGATGCGAGAATGATAGAAAAGGAAAACGCGAGACTCAACAAAGCTTTCAACATTGACAAACTCAATGTGAAATTCGAGAACCAACTGAAGAGCAGTGCCTGGGAAAACGGGTTGCTTCACGTAGTTACGAGCCCAGAACTGAGGCTTCTCGAAATAATGGTTCACAACGCTGTGCGATCTACGGGACTTCCGTACATGTTTTTCGATGCAAAACAGCTGGACTCCGCACTGGAGGATGTGTTACTAGACTACAAATATGCTTTTGCGCTTGTAACGGTCCATCCAAAGGAAGACGTCCAAAAGATGATTCAGCTATTCGGTGAAGTATCCTGTGTCACTGGATCGAAAGTCATCTTGCTCGTGGAAGACAGTGGTAAAGACAACTTGGTGAAGCAAGTGCAAGAAGATGCATTCTTTGGCGAGAGGCACAAAGTTCATAGGATCGACGAAGCAAGCTTTGCGCATGTCACGAATAGCTGCAAAAAATGGATTTTCGAAAATTCCCGCATAAAACTTCAGGGCCAAGACGTTTCTAAGCTTTCCGACGCAACGAATATAGATACCTTCTTACGCTGCGTAGACACTGCGGTTTTCCTAAAGCTATGTGAGTCGGGGAACATTGACCTGGGACCTCCTCTTCATGAACTAGAAGAACGTGTTAAAAACTATTATGTGGAAAGGGAGTGTAGAAGAGCCGTGGAAATTAACTTGAAAGAATGCAATCTAAAAGACGACAGTGAGGCATTCGCATTTCTGGGCTGTCCACACAATCAGGTCGCAACACTTCTACCTCGCGGTTGTGTGGCAAAGGCCAAGGAGGAATTAACGAAGTTCGAGAAATTCGTACTCCTCCAAGAGCCACGTGACTACGAAGCTCTCCTGGAAGATGGTCATTTCCGAGACAAAGTAGTGCACCTGCTAAAGTTCGACGAATCTCGTACTAGACCCTTGTGGTCCAAATCAAATGGTCGTCTCAGTCACCTTCCATTGACGGGAAGTGAGAGTTACACCGAGGACGCGTTGTTGAAAGTAGACGAGAAGGTTGTCATCGTCTCCGGTGTATCAGGAATGGGAAAGAGTACTCTAGCAAAGCGCTTGTGCAGAGAAGTAAAAAATCCAGATGAAAACCGGTGGGTGCTCTACGTCGACCTTCCTCAGAGAATGGCATCTGTTAAAACAACGTCGCCGAGAAAAACGGATATGTGCAAGTATCTAGCGGATCTATGCCAAGTACAAAAAGATGGTCTGGAGTTCACTTTGTTCGAGGAAAGTTTGAACGTCGGAAGCCCTTTCAAGATTGTCTTCATCTTGGATGCCTTCGATGAACTGAACGAGAGATGCCGCAATTGCGTCTTGGAGCTTACATCGTTTATATCTGAAAAGAAAGCTCACAAGATATATATGTTTACTCGTGCTGTATTTAAGTCCCATGCACAAGATGCTCTGCACACGGTGTCATATGAACTCCTTCCTTTCTCAGACGAAAACCAGGAGGAGTTCATTAGAAAATATGAGGAAACAGCTCATTCAAGCAATGAAAATACTGGAGTCTCCAAGCTGTTCCAGCGACTGCACATGTCGTTGAAGAAGACAAACAAGACAATCCTAGAAAACCCTCTCCTGCTTCGTATGATCCTTGAAATGAAGAATGGGGAGATTGCAGAGTCTGACGATTACTGCTCGTTACTTAAACGTGCAAACATTTCAGATGATAGAAACTTATACATTGTACACGTCTACAGGCTGTTTGTGTGGTACAAGTACCTTATATTCAGAATTGAAAAAAGAAAAGAAAATCTCCGTCTACACGCCGTGCAAGAGGAGGATGACGCCGCAGCGCTTCAATTTTACAAAAACCATGAACTCCTCGCTATGAAGTGTATATTTCCTCAGGAAACCTTGAAATACTTATTGAACAAAGACGAATTAGAGAAGTTAGAGCCCGAAGGACGTTTAATGAAAGACGCAGCTAATAACAGTCTCAAAGAAGGTTTTCTGAATGGTCTTAACAACGGAATTCCAGAGTTCGTTCATAAGACTTTCGCTGAATTCTTTGCAGCCGATTACCTACTGGAAAAGGCGAAAGTAAGACAAAATTTCGACGTGAGGGATGTCATTGTCAATCTGTACCGTGAAGAAGAATACGGCGGTGTAATGATGTTGTTCGACGCACTGGCATCGTACTCCTTTCCCCTTCACTCTGCTGTGATGAACAATGACGCTTCATATTTTGAGCGACGCGTTATCCAAAAACAGGATATGTTGAAAGTCGATAGGCTCGAAAGGACGCCACTGCACTTAGGAGCCCTGCATTCTGATGAAGCAACATTGAAGAAGCTTCAAATGGGTGATGAGCTAATCCAGAAGGATTTGTTTCAAATGTCACCGTTTGGATACGCAGAGCTGCGGTCTCCATGGGACGCAAAATACGCTAGGGAGTGGATGGAATGCTTGCGGACTGAGACTTCGGCTGCGGGAGACAGACTCAACGTGTTATGCGCTCGATACAGTGAGCAAGCAGTGAAACGTTCTACCGAAAATCTACGCACATGTGAAACCTTGGAGCAAAAGAGACAGTTTCTTGAACGAGCAATATTGACGGCTGTGATACACGACCTACGAGGCGTTTTAGACGTGTATCTGAGCTATGTGTCCCCGAGAGAGAGTACAGTAGATCTGCACAGAGACATCATGGACCAATTAGAATCACGCAAGGAACGAAGCTCGAAATGTTCTGCAGAGTCTTCGGTAATTAGAAACCTTGATAGTTTTACAGACAGTAGCAAGAGAACTGTCCCTTTTTACGCAAAGTCCGAGGCTGTTTGTAAAATGCTCCTTCCTTACTGCGATATGGGAATTCTTGATAGGGGTGGAAACACAATGTTGCACATTAGCGTGGAAGAAGGAAATCTGGAGACAACAAAGTTTTACGTCGCACATATATCTGTTCACAGTAGAAATATATACTCTCAAACTCCTTTGCACTTGAGTGGAGACGCAGAGATTGTGAAGCTACTTCTTCCTCGTTATCCCTCAGTGAATGTTCTCGATTGTGAGCAACACGCTCCGATGGATATATGTGCAGAGAGAGATGATTTGGAGGTCATGAAGTTGTTACTCCTTCGCACTCAAACATATGCCACAGATCACAACAAATTGGAAACAACGCTTCATGTGGCTTCTGCCTCTCTTTCCCTTAAAGCTGTGACGTTTCTTCTACCTCACACAAATGCGCACGTGCTTAGCTACAAAGGAGAAACGTGCTTAGACGTTGTTTGGACAAGTTGGACATATGGGAAGAGTTCGGAGTCCAACGTTGTGAGGTGTCTCATCCCACACTCGCTCGTGAACTCACCTGAAACGTTCGGCTCATCACCGTTGTACGTCTGGGCGAAACGTGGTGGAACGAAAGTGATACAAACTCTATGGCCTTATTTGCGACTCTGTGACCCTAGGCATGCACAGAGGATCAGCAGAAGCGGTGTGTTTGTGTGGATGAAGGAGGATTTCCAAGAAGAACATTGGTGTCTGAAACTTCTCTTCCTCCATTTAGATGACATCGCTGGTGATCGTTATAGCCGTAAACTGCTACATTATGTGGCCAAGGATAAGCTATGTAGAATACAAGAAGTAAATTACATTAATTACATGAAGCTGTTACTGCCACATTTAAATCTCCGTGAGCAGGATTATGTAAAATATAGCGTAGGAAATGATGACATTGTTGCCGTATATCGGAGGTGGTCATACATGAATAACACCGATGATCCCCACTTTGACGATGTGGACACGGAAATGATCGATGACGATTGCAATAAGTTGCTAACCGGCGCACGGGAAGGTAATGTGGAAGCTGTGGAACTTCATCTCTCACATTCATCCGTGTGCTTTACAGATGAAGAAGGGAACACTGCATTGTACTTGTGCGCGTGGAAGGGACACACAAATATGGTGAAGCTTCTCATTCCTTTTTATACATCAGTGGACGTGATCAATGTGAATCGAATGACGCCCATGCATGTCTGTGTCTGGAATGGACAGCTGGACGTTGTAAAGTTATTATTACTCCGCTCTAGAATGAGTTCCCGTGACGTATTTGGAAGGACACCTCTTCACTGGGCCTGTGAAAGTGATGCCGTTGATATCGTGAACTTCCTTCTTCCGCACTCGTTCCCTAATATGCGTGACGGGTTGGGTTCCACATGCTGCGCTGTTTCCGCTAAAAGTAGCAAAATGATTGTTCTCAGATGCCTCATCCCACACACTCTTATGAACTGTCCTCATTGCATAGGCGATTCACAAGAGCGAATCCTTCCAAAACGTTATACGAGAGAAGGGTTGGTGACATTATTGCCATATTCTTGTGATTATGACGTTGCGAGATTATTGACGCCTCCCTCACTGCTTTATGGAAGTTGTACTATGGAAGCTACGTCTTGTCTGAAACTGATGGTACTCCACTCAGATGTCAAGGCAGTAGATAAGCGTTTCTGTGCAACACTCAGCCGCATTCGAAAGTATTATGTAGAGAGTGATTCATTCCGGCATCCAACAGAGACTGAGATATCACTACTCCTGAAATATGTTCCTCTCTTGCTTCCGCATACAAATGTTTCTGCTAAGGACGATGAAGACAAGAAACTATTACAAGAAGCCCTCCGAAGTAGCCAAGATCCCGAATTGGGTAGCTTCCTTCAGAAATGGACTCGCTTGAGTGACTTTCATTCATGATGCTGACGATTGTTGGCAACGGTTGTGGTTAAGCATTAAGTGGCACCGAGCTGTCAATGGACACGAGCTCTGCAGACGATATAGCAGTTTTAATAGAGGTATCAACACAGTATACTGAGTCCTTGCCTTCACCCGAGAAAGCACAAATATTCATCCAGTGTCAAAAATGAAAGAAAAAGAATCACGCCTGTGATTTTTTGTGATTGTGATTATGACTAATGCATTTTGTTTCTTCTTGTTCCTTATGTTACAAAGTAGCGTTCCGTAGTAGGTTCGTAAGGTGATTTGAAAATGTGTAAAAAATGTGTCTGTTCCTAATGTGCTAGTTATATGGTTAGCTATGATATGCCACAGTATTAGAATACGGCTGCGTGCGATTATGTTTGGTGTCAAATGTATATACCCAAATGTCAAATGTAAATGAAATTAGGTGTTTTTCGCACATTGGAGAAGGCTTAATTCAAATTATTTTGGAACTCTCGCTCACTTCGCTGCAGAGTTGTGTAAAGTAACTATTGTCGAGCGAAACACATGTGTGATACAGTCGTACTTTTATTACGACCGAATAAATGTATGGGTTCCAAATTGCTTTTCCAGTTATCGTTACAGATTACGGAACATATTACTTCGAAGTAATCAAGGTTCGTATAAAGGAACCTCGACTGACTCAAATATGCCTGTTACAAATTGGATTTGTGTACGTGCTATTAAATGATTATATGCAGTTGTCCTTGGAAGTAATGTGTCCACTTAGATGTCATCAAGAGATGCAGATGGGGAGAAAATTCAGTGAACCGGTAAGCAAAGATAAAGGGAAGTGTCCCAGGAGGAGAGCCGCCCATATATTTCGAACAGAGACTGCTATTCCTCTTCATCATGAGCGAGAATCAGAATTTGCGGCTCGCACACAGCGCAGGACATGTCCTAGGGCCTCATAGCAGCCACAAGGATACGTGTTTCGAGGGGACGCAAGTTATAGTTATGGCCAAGCTTGTGAAAGCTCGGGATGCGTGCTTTAGTTGTTATTACAGTTACTTTTGGGGATTCTAACTACTCGAGCAGCACACAATATTGGCACTGTCTCTGTTCTAGTGAGCCTAATGGGGGCCAATCAAGCCAATGAAGAGCAATAAGTGGTGTTATCTTGGCTCACTCTCACCACTGTGCTACCCATGGCAGTGTTTCAGTACCTACCCAGGTAAACATAAGAAAAAAGACGAAAAAGAGAAAAAAATAATGCATTGTACTGTGATGCCTTCCCGTTGTCGTGCTGCCATTCAAACCAATTAAAACTAGACCAGAGTGGCAGCTACTATAGCTACAGGGCATTCGTATTCTTCATTGGCTCACCACGGGCTTGCAACATTGGACCAATATTGGCAGTTTTGATTGGCGTATTACCAGACCTTTGTTGCACGGCCTATATACTGGACCAACGTAACTTATATTGGCTGCCAATTTTGGACCGATGTGGGACCATTGATGGCGTGCTGTTTTTAGAGTTATGTTTAGAGTTACCAAATTAAATTTTCGCAGCCATCTTGTGCTCCCACCACATCACTTTCATAGCTGCTTTCATACCGTGCATTCGTGCTGCCCGAACTCGAATACGCATCGGCCATATGGGATCCCCATCAAGAGTACTTAATTCAAGCATTAGAGTCAGTTCAAAATGTGCTTCATTACATCCAACTATTCCAGAGATGCGAGTGTTTCACGTATAAAGAAAAACCTCGACGTTGATCTTCAAGTCAAGATGGTTGATAGCCAGCCGGTGTCTCTTCCATAAAATGTATCACAACACAAACGCTGGCGATCGTCTCCTAGACCCTGCTAACTAGATTTCTAAAAGCGATAAAACTCCAGTGCAGGGAACACAGACAGACAAAACAGACGACGCAAGTTCTATCGCTTTTTAACTACATTTCATCTCGTCTGAACGACATCCATGTGATTAAGCTTCCCCATTGTAATATCACTTCCTTTCTGAAATAATTCTTTCCTAACGATATTAGTGATTGGAATCTTCAGCCTGAACATGTTGCTTGTACACCCGACACTCCGAGGTGGAAAATATCTGCAAGTGGAACCACTTGCAAGTTGTTCATGAAACAAATACCCCTTTGAGAAACCATTTGGAAGTTGTCCACTTTAAAATCCACTTGGAAGCCGTTCCACTTTGGAAACCACTTGGTAGTGGTTCCACTTCGGAAATCACTTACATATGCTTTTCCACTTTGGGGCCTATTTGCAAATGGTTCCACTTGCTATGTGAGTCCACTTCAGTTTCCAGCTTACACTCTACGCCCAGTAACGGTTACGTACCACACGAACATCAGCTTCATTATCTTCTTCTTTCTATGATTCAAGATGTACGGCTAACGTGATAAAATATGAAGTACCGCG
Source organism: Ornithodoros turicata (assembly GCF_037126465.1). Taxonomy (NCBI): domain Eukaryota; kingdom Metazoa; phylum Arthropoda; class Arachnida; order Ixodida; family Argasidae; genus Ornithodoros; species Ornithodoros turicata. The sequence continues at coordinate 408,187 of NW_026999423.1, forward strand.
CACATACCATTTCGTGCATGAGGTACACATGCGATACGATGCGCCTTCGCCACGTACGAACGAGACCAGAAAAACGTCAAACATTGTCAGTTCTCATTTCAAGCTTCCAACCTGACATGGACAAGGGAATCATGCCGCCAGCGAAGTCCAAACTGAAACAGTCGGAAATCACACATATTCAAGATAGGGCAAGCAGTCATTTTGATCCTGGGAACGAGGCCAACCGGAAGTCGCACGTACGCTAGTAATGAATTACGCTGTAATTTGCAAATTTTATAGTGAGGTTAGGTTAGGTCAGTACATTTTTCACGCGCGGTGGGGGGGTATCCCCCCCCCCCCGCAGTTGTTCGAGACTGTGCTCACCTCCGTCTAGGCCTCGTTCCCAGGGTTTGATCTGAGTGTGCCCTCACTCACAGGGTGTATGCTATACAAGGTCAGTCACATTTCCGTGCGTGGCGCGAAATTTACCTGACAGATAGACTTCTGCTGCCGCAGAGTGAAGAAGTTACGTCAAGAAACCCTACAAAAAAATCGTCGAAATCAGGCACAAAATAAATACGGGCACGCAAACTTTCGTCTTCATGCATTTCCTATGCGCTATACAGGTTCAGGTTGTGCCTTTCCCCTTTAAATCGGGGCAGGTCTCCTCAATGGATCCACTGGCACTAAAAAATAATAAAACAACAATAAAATAGGGCACTGGTCAGTTTTGGTATGGTGGTCGTCGATGGGCTTGACGCAGGAGGCTTCTTGTCTGTTTCTCCCAGTTGGTGAGGTGGCGCTTCGTTCCTTCGATGATGTTGCCGATGTCGCTCTCGTCTGTTCTGTTTGTGGGAGTGTTGAGTCCAAGTGCGGTGGCGACCTCTTCGCACTCTGGGCGGGTGTTTCTGGTGGTTGCGCATCGAAACATGACGTGCTCTAGATCTTCTCGTTCCTCACCGCATAGGATGCATTTTTGGTCGTTCTGGGGTCCGAACAGCTCTGCCAGCCGTTTACGTGTCAGGAGGGCGTCAGTCCTTGCTTGAAATATCAGACCGCTTTGGTGGTCGCCGCTGTGGTAGGCTGAGGGCGGTGGTTCTTCCTTGTGTTGAAGGTATAATTTCATGCTGTGTTTTTTGCTTGTTCGTTGTCTCCAGTAGTCCTTTTCGATTTGGCTCATTTCCTTGTGTATCGTCTTGTTCCATTCTGTTGCGTTTTTTGCTTTGTGTCGGCTTGTTCCCTTACTGTATTTGGAGTCGATATGTCCCATTCGTTTTGTCCATTCCGTTTTCACGCCTTTGTACCCAATATGGTGGAATATTTTCTTTGCTATTCTGTTTGTAGGCAGATGAATAAGTCTTCCCAGATATCGTGTTTTGGACCTTGCCTCTCGGTACTCGAAAGTAGACCAGCCGATCTCTCCGTCTATTGCTGCATTCGCTGTGGCCAGGTTTCCGCCCAATATCCACTTCCCTATTTCTCTCTGTTGACGTTCCAATGCTGCCATAGTTGCAGAGTCGTAGCATAGGGCCTCGTTTGCGTATGTTGCCCGTGGAACTGCTACGGTTTTCCAAAGAATTCTCCCTACGACGTATGTATTGTAGGAGTGCCGGGCCAAGTGCCATGTGTGGCCTTTCTTTTTGTTTGCAGCGGTGATCAAATTCTTTTTGTGGCTTTCCAGGTAGTCTGTGTTGTTTTCGAGGAGTACGCCGAGGTATTTGTATTGGTCAGTTTTAGCGATCTCGAAATTTTGTATTGAGAAGGTCAGTTCGCTTGTGTTGTCAGTGTTGCCCTTCCCGATCTTCATCCACTTTGTTTTTTCCCTACTAAATTTCATCCCTTTCAATGTCGCTTCTTCTGTGCATATATTCAGCAGGTCCTGGAGGTCATTCGGCGATTTTGCAAGGAGCAGGACGTCATCCGCGAAAGCGATGACAGGGATGCTTGTTGTCTCTTGGTTGCCTCTTGTGTCCACTGTTGTTATCTCTATTCCTCTGTTGCTGGCTTCTAATTTTTCGAGTAGCTCGTTCAGGAAAAAATTGAACAGGGTGGGTGAGAGTGGGCATCCTTGTTTCAGACCGATCGGTTGGCTGATTTCCTTCGATTTGAAGTCTTCTAGGTGGTATGTGGTGGTGCAGTCCGTGTACATGTTTCGCACCAGTTTGAGCACCTCCGTGGGTAGGCCCATTTTTTGTAGTGTCGCCCATAATGTGCGGTGTGGAACCGCGTCATATGCCTTCTCCAAGTCTAGGAAAGCTAGGTACATGTCCTCTCCTGTCTTTAGCGTCAGTTCGATGAGTTGGGTGATTATGAATAAATTGTCGCTTCCTCGTCTGTCTTTCCTGAACCCATTTTGGCTTTCGTTTAGTGCGTCGTGTTGCTTTGTAGAGTGATTGGGCGATACGAGTTGCCTTGCCCTTTGTATAGGAGCTTGACTGTGGTGCGCTTCCATTCTTCGGGAATTACTTGCGTCTCTAGGATGGTGTTAAAGATTTCTCGCCCTCGATTGTGGTTCTAAGGCCTTCAGAAATTCATTTGGGATCCTGTCGGGGCCTTTCCCTTTGCTAGTTTCTTTATATGTCTCGTTAGTTCCACATCTGTTATTGGGTAGAGTATCTCGACCTGTCCCGTTTGGGGTTGGCCGGGTGGCTGTTGGTCATTTCCTTGATTGCTCAGGCTTGTTCTTCTCAGGAGATCTTTCTGCTGCTGCTCATAGAAGTTAGTCATGAACTTTTCGATCTCGCTTCTTGATCTGAGCGTTTCTCGTCTCTCCGGGTTATAAAGTTCGATCTTTGTTATTGCCTGCTCCTCCTGGTGTGTCATATTTTCTATGTATTTCCAGAATTTCTTCCCATTTTTTCTCCCTGCTGTCATTATATCCTCCTCTATATTGGCGTGGTATTGTCGTACTTTTGTGGCTATTAGTTGCTTAGTTCGACTCTGTTGGTCTTCGTAGGCTTGTTTTTCCACTTGGCTGTCTGCATTTTTCTTTGCTGCTCGTCGCCATATTTTGCATAGCCTTTTCTTGTCGGCTATCGCGTCCGCTACCTCCTCATCGAACCATGGCTTCTGACTGTTTCTGGGTTGGCCTCCCTCCTGTTTTCGCTAGTGTTTGTGTTGCTGCAGCTTCCATTTGATATATGAAGTTCCCGTAGTTTGGACTCTCTGCTTCCTTTACTTTTTCTTCGAAATTTGTCCTATTCGTTCCTTGTCTTCCATCTTGGTTCCCGTTTGCGGCCGTGGTGGTTCCGCTGGGCCGTTCTGTTGCTCATCGTAGTTGTTATTTTGATCCTGTTGTGGTCGCTCCCACAACTCCATTCCTGGTCCTCGTCAATGTGGACTTCTTGGATAGTGAAGGGGGCTCGCATAGCGCATAATCTATGCTGGACTGTTGAGCTCCTCTAGTCCAGGTAACGCGTCCCGTGCACTTGTTGTGTAAATTTAGGATGTCTAAGTCGTGTCTTTTGGCTATTTTCCGCAGGTGTTCCGACCTGTTTTCCTTGCCGTCTAATTCGGTGATGTGACAGTTGAAGTCTCCCACCACCATCAGTGGGGCGTCCGGTCTTGCTTGTGTAATTTCTGTCATGTCTTCAGGGATGCACTGGGTTATGTTTTGGTTCCACTCGGGCTTCTCCCCTGCTGTTGCCATGTACACTATCCCAACATTAACAACGTATTGTTGGAATACTTTGAATTCTGCCCACATGTGTTCCTTGCATTTTCTTTGTGATATCAGCTCTACGCTTTCTTTGCGGTACATGAAACCAACTCCTCCTCCTTTCTTCTCTGATTTTTCCCTATTTGTTCCGATCCAGCCCCACTTCTGTTCGAACAAAGGCTTTTCCTGGTTTCGTAGGTGTGTCTCCGACACCGCGTATATGTGGATGTCTTCCATTCCAATTCTATCCACTTCACTCTGTTCCCTCCTTGTAGGTTTAGCGTAGCGATTTTTAAGTATTTTGTGCTACTGCGGTGCCGGTTTCTTTTCCTGTGTCGTGTCAGTACCGGCTTGTGTACTGTCCTCGTTGACGGCAACCATGGAGGTCGTTGCCATCTGGCTGTCCGTCGAGGGGGCTCTGGCATCCAGTTGTGGAAATACTCGTTGGGTGGGACAGAGTAGGGTTTGCTGGGCTCTTGGTTCCTTCTCAATGCATATCTTTGTTCCTCAAAAAAATGTCGACCTTTTCGGCAATTTGGTGGGCGACAACTTCACTGCCGTCGGGTGAAAAGTGGATATCCACGATACCTGATGCTGGTGTTCTTCTAAGCCTATGGTAGCTGTTTAGGAAGTGCATGCGAGGATTTTGTTGGCATGCTGCCTGGATGTCCCTGTTCACCGTCCTTATCCTGTTTTGGGTTTCTGGACCTCTCTCTCTTGTCTACGGTATGGAACAGATTCCCATTGTGTGGTTCGGGTGATTGAAGAGCCAGTCTGTCGCTTTACTGAGCAGGTTTGTTGAGATTTCTTTTGGTTCTGTCTCGTTTAGCGTGTCGTTTAGACCTGCCATCAATATCACGAGCCTCTCTTCTTGTTCACGGTGAGTGTCCTTTTCCAGTTCTTGGAATATGTCTTCCAATGTGGCCCCGGGAAGCGCGGTTATGGTTACCCGCCTGTCATTCGCTATCTTCCTTAAGAGCGGTCTTTTTACGCGGTTTAGGTTTGAATCGCCGATGACTGTTATCTTCTTAAACGCGTGGGGGGTTGTCCCGGTGTCGTCACATCCGCACTGCAACGGTGGCGAGTGCCCTCATTGGCCCGCATGTTGAAATCACGTGGTTTAGCAGACGACAGAACTCGAAGACGGGCGACCGCGACGCGCGTGATCCAAGTATCTCCGCTCTCTCTCTCTCTTTCCCCTCCACTCCCTTGTTCCTCCTGCCCTCCTCCCCCTTCCCATCTATTTTCCCTCCCCTCTATTCTGCCTGAGGCCTTGTGCCCACCCTGTTCTCAAAGGGGCTAGGCAACACGGAACCTGAACCGGAACCTAAAACCGCTAGATTCCTAGCAATCATGTTCGGGTGGCAACGGTCACGTGATTCAGCTCGGTCGCCGGCCTAGCAATTTCCGAGCGCTCGGCCGTGTTGCTACGAAATGACCACCCGAATTCGCTAAAAGTCTCGCAAAACCGAAACTTTAGAGAGGATCACGTGGTGGACAGGACGTAATGGCGATTTTGACCCGAGCGACCGCTAGGGGGCAGCTACGCCAGTCTGGAGGGAAGTGCCGCTCCTGGTGTTTCCTTCCTCCACGAATACTATCCCAGCGTGAAAGAGATGTAGACGCCTGAAACTCAACTCAAACTCGTGTCCTGATCGGCGATGATGGAATAGAAGCGTAAGATGTGCTGGAGAGCTCCTGGGTCCAGGAGTAAAGATCCACCAGGACAATCACATGAACGACATCCTAAAGAAGCATTTGGTCTCTTGGATCAATCTCCATTCTCGGTAACGAACCATACGTGTTTCAACGAGACTCGGCGCTAGCTTACAAAGCAACGATGGTGCATGGCTGGTGCAGAAGAAGTCTCACTGATTTCATCTCGGCACAGGAGTGATCCCCCATACACTCCTCATCCCAATCACTCTGTCTGCGGAGTAGTAATAAGCAAGGACATGTGGTACTCCTGACTGCAGACTCCTTCGAGTCTCATTTGACGAAGGCGTGGGACAAAATGGATGACTAATACCTGCCACACGCTGTCAACTCCTTCCTGCGTCGTCATCTGCGAGTGCATCCCTAACAGAGGCGATACAGTTCAACGGGTTTACATTTATTTCGAGTAAATGTATTACTTTGAGCTGAAAATATTAGAAAAGACGAATTATACAACTGAGGAGTCATTATTGAGTAGAATCCGGATACAGCTTTACCACATGACACACGCAAGGCCAATCACAGACCTGAGGATAATCCAATAACGTCAAGTAGCAGGGGGGTATAGTTGTAGTGTCCAGTCACTCCCTCGCATAAAAAAGCGTTCCCCGAGACTGGGGACACCACTGTAACGATAGAAAGTCTGAGAGCCCCATCGGAAGCTGTGTCATTGCACCCTTTCTCAAAAAACCCGTTCTCCTCGGAAGGCGGGACTAGTTGTAACTGCCGTAACGAACGTTTCTCAACTGTACCTGAAGCGTCAGTCACGAGAACATTTATTCATTAATAAAGCTAACGCTGCCTCATGTAAAAAACATCACAACCACATTTAATCTCTCATACAACACAGAACTGCCTCACAGTGATCTCTCCATAGATGTCATTCCACAGGCACTGGGTTTCCTTTGGGTTGAACTTCCGACATGCATCACCACCCAATCCAGCTTCAATCCACCTTTTTTTTAAACTCACTGAGTCTGTTCATGTGTGCGAGTTTCAAAACATCGAACAGAAACAAAATGTAGTGTGATACAGATTGCGTCTGTACAGGATTGCCTCTCTGTTCATTAGGGTGTACTTGTACAAGTGTTCGGGTAGAGGACAACGACACTGGACAGACAAGAGACACTGAGACGGCTCCTTTCCTGCATAAATGCATGGTTTCTATCCCAAGTGCCTCATGGCTACTTTTCAAGCTTTAGGTTCATGCTCTCGCTGAACAAGCTGACGCTCTGCTAACAGCGTGTTCTCTAGGTAGCGTGTGTTTGTACTGTGGCTGAATCGAGCAGGACAGAGGTTGCATTTCTGTGGCTTCACGCCTATGAATGTCCGCTTATAAGGCTGCAGGTTCTTGGTCTGCCTCGTGTTCGCAAAACAGAGAATGCTCCTGTACGACTTCTCGCTCCACGCCGTGGCTTAGTTCTGCGGGACAGAGGTCCCACTATTATGGCTGCTCCCCCATGTGTGTCCGCTTGTGATGCTCTAGGTGCCTGCTCTGGCTGAACTACGCAGGGCAGACATTGCACTTGTATGGTTTCTCTCAGGTGTGAGTCCGCTTGTGGTCCCGTAGGTACTCGCTCCGGCTGAACTTTGCAGGACAGGCATCGCACTTGTATGGCTTCTCACCGGTGTGTGTTCTCTTATGGCGCTGCAGGTCACTGCTCCGGCTGAACTTTGCAGGGCAGGCATCACACTTGTATGGCTTCTCGCCCGTGTGCGTCCTCTTGTGACGCTGCATGTTCGTGCTCTGGATGAACTCTGCAGGACAGAGATCACACTTGTATGGCTTCTCGCCCGTGTGTGTCTTTTTATGACGCTGCAGGTGTGAGCGCTGGATGAACTCTGCAGGACAGACATAGCACTTGTATGGCTTCTTGCCCATGTGTTTATTCTTGTGATGCTGCAGGTGCGTGCTCTGGATGAACTCTGCAGAACAGAGGTCACAATTGTATGACTTCTCGCCAGTGTGTGTCCTCTTGTGGTCCCGTAGGTGCCCGCCCTGGCTGAACTTTGCAGGACAGACGTCGCACTTGTATGGCTTCTCACCGGTGTGTGTCCTCTTATGGCGCTGCAGGTCACTGCTCCGGCTGAACTTTGCAGGGCAGACATCACACTTGTATGGCTTCTCCCCCTTGTGTGTCCACTTGTGAAGCCGTAGATGCGCATTCCGGTTGACCTCTGCAGGACAGAGATCGCACCTGTATGTTTTCTCATGAGTACGCTTCCACACGTGGTTCTCGTGACTGATAGACTGTGAGAATGCAGAGGGACATACGTCGCACCCAAAGCCCTCCTCTCCCATCTGAACATTTGATGGAGGAGTAGCAGGACACTCAAACTCACTGTGACAGTGTGCAAACATATGATGTTGCAGTCTGGCTTTGGACGTGCATGCAAGCCCACATGACTTGCTCTTTTCTGTAGGTCGTTCCTTGGGCGGATCTTCCATAGTGACTACTGCAAAGTTGTTTAATAGCTCTTCAACCGTTGCTGTGCCGATCTTGAACTGCGCATTTGAGAAAATGCAACCTGGAGATACTTGGTCACAAGCGCATCTGGGCTTGTCCTTGATATGGAGTGTACCGGTGCTTTCTCTTGCTCCTGAAATTTCAAAAATCGAACATTCAGAGGGCGAACCAGTCCAACCGCATCTCTAGTTCAAAATTTTTGAAAATCCAGATGGCACCACGTTCGCTGTGCCTTTTCACGCTGTCCTCGTCAGACTCCGCAAATCATCCCCATTGTGCAAGATTGAAGTTGCAAGTTTAAAGTGGCTCGCCCCCCTCTCGTATTTGCTGAAAGGTCAAGTGCCTTCAAGGTCAAGGTCCTTCAACCAGATGCCCTGAGACCCATTCAGGACAGTCATTCCCTTCTGTTTTTCTTTTCGTGTATAAGTATTTTTTTAAATGTGTTACCAATTCTTAATTCACTTCCTGGACTTTGTGAAGCATAGCGTAAGTGGAAAGGGTTGCTTTGTTTCTTGTGATCCGCTATCACCACCGCTTCGTTTCTTTATCGCAACCAGGGGTCAGTGGGGAGATTTTGAATGATTAGAGGAGATCTGGGAGATCGGAAGGCCTTTACGATAATGGCTCCAAAAATATGATAAGCCAAGCACCCGATTCCTTTATAGTGATTGGATTCACGTTACTGGTCTCGAACATCACAACTTAGGGCGTGGTTCTTGTAAGGGGTGTCCGACGCGCAAGGATCAATAATGGGTGCTTCTTTGTGGTTACGTACTAGTGCAACGGAGGAACATTGCGTGTGAGCAACACATAGCAGAAGGCCTGTGTGAGCTTTTCGATCTGCTGATGTTTTCTCTTGTTCGCTCTTTCATTGATGTCATGGCAGCGTTAACAGAATTGTACCAGCACGCTTATTTGTGTGACATAGGAGTACGCAGGCCTTCTGCTATCTAGGAGATGCTGGTGCGAGCGGCGTACAGATGTTCGCAGATGCACCGGGGACAGCACAAAGGAATGGGGCACGGGGGTTTGATGTGGGCACTGGGATGATTTCAGGGAGAAGTGCTAGAGAAGTGCTAGAGAAGTGCTAGAAGTGAGAACTAGAGTTCCAACCACCAGGGTTTTTTCGTGACACATTCAGCGGAGGGGGGGAAGCGAATCGGCTCAGAAACAATAAGGAACAGAAAGATGTAAGTCACTGAAAAGGTTAGCCAGCTGTAGGAGTCGAACCCACATCTTCTGGATTACCGGTCCAGGGCTCTACCAATAGACCTCTACCTGTTTGTAAACAAATGACGTCATAATGTTCGACAGCGCCACGAGTTTGGTAGAGTTGAACTACGTTCAAAACTAGTGGCGAACAAGGTCGCGCCTGAAAGCCACGGTCTTGAGGGGATTACGATGGTCTCTGAAAGGGACGCGACTTTCGGTCCTACTTTCTTTCAGCGAACAATTGCTCATTCGTGGAACCCAGCTTTCCCCTTCCGATCTGTTTTGGTTTCGGTCTGTCTACCAACGTCATGATGACGTTTGTCGGGTAGAGGTCTATTGAGCTAAGCTAACACACCTCCCCAGCGACTTCCAAGGGCACGTCATCTGAAGGGAAAAATCAACCACTCTCTCTCATTCATCCTCCTTTCACTCTTACATTTTTCCTCACTCATACACACAATCATACGACGGGATCGACGCAAGCGACAACTGTTGAACATAAGAGAACCGATGTTCCGAGGCTGGAACAACATAGAAAGGACAAATACATACAATGCCTCAAATTGCCTAAGAAATTAACGATGGAGAGAAGGTCCTATTTATTAAAATAAGCGGCAAGTCATCTATAAATCACGCATTCAAAACCCTCGGAAAAGACCGGTAACACTGAAATGGGGCGGTAATTAGATGGACAGTTTCTGTCACTGCTTTTGTAAATCACAATAACCTTGGATACTTGCATGCTCTTGCCACTACGTAAACAGGTGGCTGGCTACTCCCATCGTTTTTAGTGCCGGAATTTCTGGACCCTATTTATCCTATTACCCTATTATCACTCTCAATTGGACAAGAATCCAGTATCGTCAAATTTGTAGAGCAGTAGTTGTCCTAGTTGTAGTTCTAGCAGTTTCAGTGTCCAAGTCAACCCTCTCGGCACAAAAAAAGAAAACGTTCTGGTCACCGTTTTTTCTCTCATACCACACACGATTGTCTCTCCATGATTTCTCCTGAGATGTCATTCACAAATTGTTACACACTGTAACGCATTGTACAATAGCTGCTCATCAAATAAAACGTGACTGTCAGGATTGCTCTTACAAGTTGTCGGGTCTTGTAGAAATATTTTTCTTTTGTGTCTTTGGGTTGATTTATTTGTTCATGTTATCAGTTGAAGAGATGTAATGCATAAAAGAAGCATTCATGATCATAATAAAGAGGAATAAAGAAAAAAATGAATAAAAGGCAAAGGAATAAAGAGGCAAACAGGAAACAATGCAATGCATGTTGTTCATGGAAGTAACCCTTGGTTAGCAGTTGAAAGTCACTGTATGGATGTCCCATCATGGTCTGTTTGTTTCTTTGCACTGTTCTTTTTTTCTAAGTTTCACATTTGTCACCACCCAACCATCCGCCGGAAGCTGCCGTTTACGCAATGGTCCAGGGAAAATGGCGGGCGCCCAAACCACGTGATCTCGAGGAGCCACTCACAGCGTCCCCGAGCTGCAGCGTGGGAAAAAAGCTGGGGCCCAGTGCGCATGTGCAGACCGACCTCCTTTCCCAACCTCCTTCCCCTTCTCTCCTCGGGTTTTTAGTCTCTCCTCTCGTCCCCCCTCCCCCCCCCCAGCCTCGTTCGTTTGTCTTCGGCGCTTGCTGTCTTGCCGTAGAGCAACGATCATGCTGTCCCGAAGCAGACAATCAAAAAGCGATGGTGCATCACAAATCAACTTTATTTGTCCTCGGGAACTGCCTCGAAAAAGCTACAGTACATATTTTTTTACGTCTTGTAACAGGCTTCAGTGGAGCTTTAGGTGCTTCCACATCGAAGGGCAGTTCAAAAGCCTTTCTTTTCGGTTTTTTTTCAGTTTCTTTTCAGTTCAAAAGCCAAAAAAACTTTGTGTTCCTGCTCTACATGAACTCTGCAGTACAGAGGTTGCATCTGTATGGCTTCACAACCATGTAGGTCTTCTTGTTACACTGCAGGTTTGTGCTGTGCCTCAGGTCTGCAGAACAGAGAATGCTCTTCTATGGCTTCTCACCTCAGGGTGTCTGCTTGTGATATTCTGCACGACAGAGACTGCACATGTTTCACACCACAAGCTGGTGTTGTGGATGAACACTGCAGGACAGAGGTTGCAATTTTATGGCTGCTCACCCGTGTGTGTTCGCTTGTGACGCGACAAGGTTGCACTCTGTCTAAAGCCTGCAGGGCAGAGATCGCACTTGTATGGCTTGTCGCCCATATGTGTCCGCATATGCTGCTTTAGGTACCAGCCCCTGCTGAACTTCGCAGGGCATCGCACTCGTATGGCTTCTCACCCGTGTGTGTCCGCTTGTGCTGCTGTAGGTGCCCAATCAGGCTGAACTCTGCATGGCAGACATCGCACTTGTATGGCTTCTCGCCCGCGTGTGTGCACTTGTGTCGCTGTAGGTGCCCAGACATCGCACTCGTATGGCTTCTCACCCGTGTGTGTCCGCTTGTGCTGCTGTAGGTGCCCAATCAGGCTGAACTCTGCATGGCAGACATCGCACTTGTATGGCTTCTCGCCCGTGTGTGTGCACTTGTGACGCTGCAGGTTCCCGCGCTGGCTGAACACTGCAGGGCAGACATCGCACTCGTATGGCTTCTCACCCGTGTGTGTCCACTTGTGCTGCTGTAAGTGCCCAATCAGGCTGAACTCTGCATGGCAGACATCGCACTTGTATGGCTTCTCGCCCGTGTGTGTGCACTTGTGACGCTGCAGGTTCCCGCGCTGGCTGAACACTGCAGGGCAGACATCGCACTCGTATGGCTTCTCACCCGTGTGTGTCCACTTGTGCTGCTGTAAGTGCCCAATCAGGCTGAACTCTGCATGGCAGACATCGCACTTGTATGGCTTCTCGCCCGCGTGTGTGCACTTGTGTCGCTGTAGGTGCCCAGACATCGCACTCGTATGGCTTCTCACCCGTGTGTGTCCGCTTGTGCTGCTGTAGGTGCCCAATCAGGCTGAACTCTGCATGGCAGACATCGCACTTGTATGGCTTCTCGCCCGTGTGTGTGCACTTGTGACGCTGCAGGTTCCCGCGCTGGCTGAACACTGCAGGGCAGACATCGCACTCGTATGGCTTCTCACCCGTGTGTGTCCACTTGTGCTGCTGTAAGTGCCCAATCAGGCTGAACTCTGCATGGCAGACATCGCACTTGTATGGCTTCTCGCCCGCGTGTGTGCACTTGTGTCGCTGTAGGTGCCCAGACATCGCACTCGTATGGCTTCTCACCCGTGTGTGTCCGCTTGTGCTGCTGTAGGTGCCCAATCAGGCTGAACTCTGCATGGCAGACATCGCACTTGTATGGCTTCTCTCCCGTGTGTGTGCACTTGTGACGCTGTAGGTTCCCGGGCTGGCTGAACTCAGCAGGGCAGACATTGCACTTGTATGGCTTATCGCCTGTGTGTGCCCGCTTGTGCTGCTCCAGGTGAGCATTCCGGGTGAAGTCCACAGGGCAGACATCGCACGTGTATGGCTTCTTGGATGAATATGTCCTCGTGTGCTGCTGTAGATTCCGGCTCATGCTTAACTCTGAAGCCACGTGGTTCTTGTCATCTGCAGACCACGAGAATGCAGAGGAACAGGTGTTGCACCCAGAACCCATCCCTCCCATTTGAACATCCGATGGAGGAGTAGTGGAACACTTTTCAGACTCGTTGTGACAGTGTGCAAACATGTGGCATTCTAGGCTGGCTTTCGACATGCATGCAAGTGCCCGTGGCTTGCTCTGGTCTCTATGTTGCCCAGCGTGTCGATCGTTCGTAGTGACTAATGCAGTGCTGTCGAGCTGCAGTTCAACTGTTGTTGTGCTGATTTTGAACTGTGCATATGAAGAAGTGTAACCTGAGTATTCTTGTACACAAGTGCGTCTGGACTTGTCCTTAATGTGGAGCATATCAGTGCTGTCTCTTGCACCTGAAATTTCACAAATCGGACATTACGAGGGCATACCAGACGAGGAGCATATCTGACTCCGGACTTTTGAAAAACTAGGTGGCGCCACATTCACAAAGCACCGTCACGCCGTTTGCGTTCCAACTCCACAAATAATCCCCATTGTGCATGATTGAGGCCACAAGCTCAAAGCAGCTCGCACCATACTCCGGCATTTGCCAAGAAGTGAAGAGTAGGACTTTCAGAGGGAACCACTTGAGCTTAATTCGAGACAGTCGGAGCGTTTTGTTTTTCTTTTTCCGTATGAGAATTTTTGTTTCATTGTCATATAATTAGGTTATGCTTAAATATGCACGGCTTATCTCCGCCATCATGTGACTGTGAACGTGCAGGAAGGGCTTCCGAGACATTATGCTAATTTGACACAGCTGAGTCATTCCAGCCAACGATGTACTAGCTCAGCCCTTTAGAGCAGACTGAAAAAAAAAGAAGAAGAAATTGTTCATATTTCGTTACTGGCATGCACGCGGAACGTAAGCTCTCTTTTTCACCATACTAACATGGCTTCGGCTCATTTGCATATCAAAATTCGAGGACGCTTATTCTTACGCACATGCGTGTTTCAGGATATGTTAGACTTTAAGTATGGCTTGCAACTAGGATGGTCCACTCAACCTGCCCTGCCGCTTGTGCCCGAAATCCCGATTAAAAAGTTAACCCCTCGAACGTTTTGAAGAATACCTAATTTTGTTCACTAAATTGATATTTTTTTTCTTTGCAGTACGTGGCATTCCATAGAGGCTGGCGCAAATATTTCTGTTCTATGTAAAGAGATGGCGGAGATGTTACATTCTGCAGAAAGGTGACAGAGAGAATACAAAAATGTAGGAAGCTCAAAGTATTCGGTAAATTCATCAACACCCGAAATATAGAAATGCTTCGCGAATGCCCCGAGAATGAATGGAGACCAACGAAGAGCAGACGGCGGGACATTCTTTGTTGACATAACACCAGTGATGGCTGCTTGCTAAACCAGCCACACTGTCATCGTCCTGCTTGCCCGAAGAACTCAGACGCTCCAAATCACCGCTTTCATCTCTGCTTCCCGGACACATATCGCTGGTGTCAATGCCCGCGTCCTCACAAATCTCGTGGTAACTGTTTTTGTGACAAACGCAATGCATGAGAGGTTTAAAAACTGTTTAAAAACCTGAGCTGCCAGCTCACGTTTTTATCTTCAAACGGCGACACGAAGCTCACTCCGAGACATACAGTGCTGCCCCCTACACCCTTGCAGAACCAGACCGTCGTGTGGACGAGTCACAATTTTCCAAAGCAATCAAACGAAGGCTGTTTTCCTGAAGACAAGTGACGCTCGCACAAAGCAGTTAGGGGGTCGAACTTCGAGAACGAGTCAGGGACGTTCGACCATCACCAGTCAGGACTCAGGTAGAGAGACATCACCTCCTCTACAGGCACGAATAATCTCGGGCTCCTACGAGAATGTTAACCGACCAAAAATGTGCTCTGTCCTTAAAGGAAGACTTCGGAAGGATTAAAAAAAATTAGGTGAGCATCATACCGAACACTGACCGCTCCCTTAATACTGAATACAACATTCGCATTCATTTTGTGCGAGTAGTTAATTCGTAAATGATGAAAATACCAAACCAAAACCAACATGCAAATCACACAGCGTTCCGCCTGGAGGAAGATACTGTGACGTTACCCGGCATTGTCGTCTGCTATGAAGCTCACATTCTTCCATACAGGATGACGTCGGCAGTGTTGCTTTCAGCGTCCTTTTGCTTCACAGAGGCGAAGCGCTCACTTCGTAATAATTAGTTGGAATAAAGCGTGCGCACTTTAGGAACGCAATATTTCGTACGTACGTTCCTGACACCGCAAGGGTTACTGCTGTGTCACAATCGTTGTGGTAAATTTTGTTGCAGAGTCCCACTTTAAGCTCTTACCACGCCACCCGAGTTGTACCCATTTGTTGTGCCCTTCGAGAAGATAGACGGACCCTTCCACTTCGACGCTTCCAACACCAGGCAAAGAAAATGCAGCCACGCCACCTACACGTCACGAGGACGTGCAGGACGAGCAACACTTTTTCACGTTTTTTGGTGCCCCCAATGTTCGAGAAAATTAAACCTTAACGGGGGCTTATATCCCACATACGCAGCACTACATTTTATTTTTACTTATGGAGTACTACAAACCCTAAAAGGGTCCAAGTAGGAGGGGTCGCAGAAATTCCAAAATAATTTACAACGAGGCACATATATCGCATCATGTAACCGCGTTAGGCCTTTCACAAATGCCGTGACAGAGAATTCCATTCTTCGACGGTTCGAGGAAAGAACGAGTGTTGAAAGCAGTCAGTCCTCCACCGGAACGCTTTGAGTGTGCTCTGATGGCTTTGCCGTGTTGATCTGGGTACATGCGGAGTGATGTAGTCCTGATGATGAATTCGAAATTGACCACCGAGAAACTGAAAAAAGGAACTGGAGCCGATGGGTCTTTCTATGCTCTTCCAGCGGTATTAAGCCACTCCGTGCGTAAAGAGGAGTAATTGAGGTGTGACGACAGAACGTAACGCTCTGCTTTGAATGGATTCAATAAGTCGGATATATTCGCAATGGTGTAAAGGTCCTAAACATTATCACTATGTCCCAAAATAGGATGGACTAATGTACTGAATGCTGTTAACTTAGTACGAGTTGTGCATTCACGAAGATGACGTTTTAGAAACCATAATTTCTTGTTAGCCTTCTTCGTTATGTATTGGATGTGCGTATTGCAGCGCAAGTCTGATGTAAGAAAAACGCCCAGATATTTGTATTCGGAGACCCTTGAGAGATTCATTGAGTTAATACAATAATTGAACGTGAGCAGCCGGAAGCCGGGCAGCCGAGAGAATGAATCTCCGCGCGACACCCACACTTCGTCACGTATCACTATCCCCCCCGTGGAGGTATTGATCATCCTGATCAATGATTGGGACTGTGGTATGGCTTCATGCGCGACACGTGTACGACGTCTTCTTTTGAAGCCCTGTGAGTTCGGCGTTGCGCGCTGTCAGCCATGCGGACGACATAGTTTACGGGCGAAGATTGGCGAAGCACTTCGTATGGGCCAAAGTACCGTCGCATGAGTTTCTCGGAAAGCCCAACCTTACGGTCCGGTTTCCACACCCAGACGAGGTCGGGGGTTTCTGGACACCATCGGACTTGGATCGTTATTGTGAAGGGGCTCGTTATTTTATTCCCCACATTCCCACCAGCAATGGGGTAGAATATCGCCTCTGGCGATGAAACTCCCCATTCTCCAAGGTCAAAAATAAGGTTGTTGTTGAACGTGAGCGGTTTCCTTTCGCGAGTGACACTCATGACCACACGCTTGTTTATGTTAAAGTAGCACACAAGGCATTTTTAACACCCTGTTGTCTTCCTATAAAACTGTTAAGTTGGCCAGTAAGATGCACCATGCGAAGTAATTCACACCACAAAGTCATAATTATCGCAGTAACTGATTTCACGTTCTTGATCTTGGTTTTTCATTTGCAGCCCTCTGGTGAAAACTTTCCACAACACCCCCTAAGTTTCAAATTAAAAGGAAACACTGGCCCAGGATGTCTCGTTGAAAGATATTCACATAAATACCAATGATATATCATCTGTCTCTTCGTTTGTCGATGTTGTTTTCTTAGTGGGGCCGCTGTCATCGCTGCCATCTTGCCAAGCCGGAAGCGGCAGTGAGAATAGCGAGAAAGAGAGGGTGAAAGGAAGCCAACCCTCCTTCAAGTGTGTGTAATCACGTTTCCAAATGGTGGACAAGTGTGTGCGTTGTTGATCACTGTCACCGAGACTCGCTTTGTCCGCACCTGAGGGCGATCACAATAGCTGCCAAATCACGATTGCGCGCGATGTGGATCCTGCATCAGTGCGTTTTGGGTATCACACTTGATTCCTTCGGTCACAAGCATGGTTACCTTTCGCAGTTAGAAACACAACATATGCGGTGCAATTCCACACAAATTGCCATAACGCGAAGTTGGATAAAGGACCTCCGTGTCTGCAGAGCCAACTCTGCCAATTTTCCACACAACAAAGCATCTGCTTAAGTTTACCCAATTTGATTACGATACTGACTGGTACACAAAATCTGATGGCTGTATACAAGAGTTGACGTCCAAAACAAGCTTTTTGCAAAATCGCCAGTTCGGATCACGTCAACGAAGAACGGCACAGGTAAGACACTGTCAACGAAAAAGTAGAACGTGCGCGCCTTCGTTATGAGTGCAAAAGCATTTTACCCGGCTCTAAAGCTGGACTTGAGCCCAAAGCTTTTTCCCCCAGTACATGATACCTTACATTTCATGTAAGGCTCTCCATCCCACGCATCCTTTGAGACTGACGACTTCGTCCAGTACTCGTCATCCAATGCCATAGACGTCATCATTCTCACTATCGGAACCGCATCATCCAGAAGGACGCACCTCAACCGCGGACAATCCGTTGACGCGCGTTTCGGTGGCGATGCGCAACTGTCTGCCAACTCAAGTTCTGGAAGTCCTCCGAGTACGTGCAACTTCAGGTCGATCAGCAATATTTTCCTCAGTAAAACACACCCGGGAACGAGACACTGTTGTAGCACAGAGCGAACAAGAAAAAAAAAACGAAACAAAAAGCTTAAGGGGGATAGAACAATGTGGAGAGGGAACATCTTCCTCTACTTCTATCGAGCCCTATCTAACACCAGGCGGTCATGCGCGGATACGTTTTACTCACGACCTACTAGATTACAACGACCATGTCAGAGACATCCCTTCCCAGCGCCGCATCTTTGAAAGGTAGCGGTGGCGCTACTTATCGTCCCAATTATTGCGTCCTCAACTTCTACAATACAGTAAAAGCTCGTTAATTCACACCTCGTTAATTCGAATTTCTCGATAATTCAAACAAGTCATCGCGGTCCCGCCAAGCTCTCATACATATCAATGTATAAGGCAGCCCGTTAATTCGCACACAAATTTACGTGGTTATGGATAATTCGAACCACTCGGCTGCACCCACGTGCTGCCGCTGGCAACCCTGGCGTCCTTCCAGGCCACTGATCTCTATGTATAAAGGCTGGATCGCGCATGGGAGAGGGGCTCGTGGGGGAGAGGCGTGCCTTCGGGCCGCCATGTTGGTGGGCCCTAAAGTGCTGTGTGTGCCCATAGAAAACAATGGGAGGCAACAGAGATTGTGAGTATTTATTGCGCTGCTAGCATTGATCGTTGTTTGTCATCACACAATTTTGTAAGGTGCCAGTATACTGATGTATCCTAACAGTGTTTCACAGGTGTCCTGCCGTTCGATTCTTAATTACGTTATGTTTTGCATTCCGAAACTAGACCGTCACTGCAGTGCAGCGCTGGGGATTGTACTACAGCACGTTTCCCAGCCAATATTTCAATAAGAAACGACTTGAGGTTAACAACAACCATGTATATAATATCCCGTACTGCGTTCTGGACAAAAATTGTTACAACGGTCCGGGAAAAGATATACTCGCATGGCAGAAAGATCGTTCTGTAGAATCACAGCCGTTGTTTTAGCCGTGTATGCGTTTAGTATGATTTATATCAAGCATCGCCTTAGAAAGAGTCTTCTAGTAAACGACAGCGGTGCTTTGCCTCGCAAATATGGACACACCGAAGCAGCCCAAATAATTACTTCACGCAATTAGATCACACTCGTTAGGACAGTTAATCAGGTAGTGATGTAAGCTTAATCAATTAAGTTACTTAGAAAGTGGTAACACCTCCTTGAGACACAGGACTTCTCTTTTTGAAGTACAGCCCTTCTATGTTTGTTTGCTTCTTTCTTTATTTCTTCTGATTATTTGCAGGCACGGTTGTGCCAAACTGAATGTCCTTCTCCAGCACTCACATGCTTTTGTTGAATACAACTGCAGCATGAGAAAAGCTGCTTGGGGACGGGGTCCTGCTATCCAGCGCTGACTTTGTCATGCTTGTTATGTGGAGCATGTTCCAAAAAATGCAGCTCCACGTATGGTCATCAAATTGCAACAGGACTATTTGGAGCTTGAAACAGCTGTGATTTTGTCATTTTGGCCCTCGTGTACCCAGTCTGTGAAACGCAAACAAAAAAGTCTAACACGATACGCTTTTGTAATGAAGATCACTGATGATGAGTAAAGAGAATATACGAGTTCAAGTTTATTCAATATTTTATATCATTCATTATATTATTCAACATTTTATGTAAAGTTTATACAACATCAAGTTTATTCAAGCTCAAGATTTATTTCTTGCACTTATGTGTTTCAGGATACAATGAACGTGCAGGGAGGTCGCAAAAGACTACATTTATTGTTTTGTGACCTTCCTACAATGACAATATATATTTTAGGAACAACAATGGTCAGGTACGCTCTCGAAGTTTGTAGCACTCAATTTTAGGTTGGAATGAGCAATGAATAGCAACCTCCCTCCTGATATTTTCTCATATATGCTAAATTTTAAAGTTAATGTGATCGAATATGTGATAATATAATAATAACATATAAGAATATAATATGTGATAAATGAATGTGATCAGCAGTAGATGTAAACAACATGAGTAGCCAGAAAAGTGCATTCTCAATAAATAATTTTCTTCTTATAGCGTGTATGTGCATGCCTATTAACTGAAACAATTATCACAGTTCCCTGACAAGTTTCAATTTCTGAGAGTGTACTGTAGAGGCTGCTTAGATCTACAACAGTTCATACAAGGTATTATATACTGTGAATGCCTTTAGAAGTCCCATGTGACACATATGCCTTTACTTTCTGGAGATGCTGTGGTTGTCAAAGTTTGTGGGCATTACGCAGGTTCTGCACTCATTTCTTGAGTATGTCGAGGCAGCTGTGAAGTAACCTGCATTGATGATGATTATTCCAATTTTTTATGGTGCATCGACAACAAAGGAAATAATACATCAGAACATTGATTTGGGTACAACCAGTTAAAAATGAATATGTTGTTTAATAAATGCATTGGACAAATGCTAAAACATCAGTTTAAAACATGGTTTACAATCCCTGTATCTTCTAAAAATTAAAAAGATTAAAAACTAGTCTGAAAAGAATATGGGGAACTCTTCTAAAAAAAAATTATAATCTCTAATTATTATATTGCTGGGTGAAGGAGCCTAAAGTGTAAGGTGTGTTTCTGATGTGAACATGTAAGAAAATATGCAAAACTGAGAGAGGCTAACCACAGTGCGTGCACTGAGGTTGTTCCTTCCTGTAAAGTAGAAACCAGTGGATGAGGAACGTGATACTTACCTGTACACCCAGCCGTATCACACTGCACAGATTATTCACTGGGTAGCTCTCATGACGAAACCTGTATTGAGAGACCACTTTTGCCTTAAAACTGCTACAAATAGCACGACACGCTACAAATTATTACTATCGTAACAAGCTGACGTACAGCTCAGACACAAAGGCGTTATTCAAGTCGCGCCACACCACCGTTACAAAGGATTCTTTGTCACAAATCAAACCAAGGCACAAAACAATACCAATAGATGAAAAATTGTGACAATCGTGGTCTCATTATGACGTAATACCGAGCTTGTGCGCGAAGGTAATTCAAAGAAATGAATGTGGCACTTGCCTCCGCAAAGAACACCGCGTACCATGCTAGCAATGCATGCAAAAAAGCGCTCGAGTGCTCGCACATATATTGATGACAACACTACCTGTGTAGTGTAACGTGTTCTTTCAAGCATATTATGCACTCAAACTGTATTTGCCGCCGGGTAAAATGCAAGTGTGCTCGATTGAACGTCGGAAGAGCGATCAAGCAACCTGCATCCAGTGCTCGTTTTGGGCAAAAAAACACTTCATAATGGTCAACTAAATATACAGAATGGACGCCTATTTATTCCTTGATGAAGAGTGACTCACCTGTATAAATTTAGGCCCTGTAAACTTGCCAGTACGGTTGGTACGACCGTAATTGCAAGAAGTTGCCATGATCGCTGCGGCGACTGTTGTGGGTACAGTAAGATGGCGGCCGGTTTCTTCACGCTCGCGCTCCCAATCCGCGATCCAGCCTTTTACAATCGAGATCAGTGGTGTCCACGAAGAGATCGTTGAAACTTTCCTGGAGAAAGAAATAAAATTGTTCCAGCCTCAGAACACCAGTTTCTCTCTTGTAAAAGAGCTTGTTTGTTTGAAGTCGTCAGAAATAGTTTTGGTAGAAACCTCGCTTCCTCCGTGTGAAAGTGAAAAATGATAAAAGAAATGATAAACACGTTTGTGTTTGTCCTTCTAGACATGTGTTCCAGCCTCAGAACATGAACTGTCTCGTGTAAAAAACTTAGTTGCGAGTTTCGCATTAGGCTTCGAGTTAGGCTTCTAAAACTTTGACGTTGACGCTGAAAATACGCTTTTCGGCTGTTGTGCTTTTCTGATGATAAATTGATACTATTACAGGGGTCTTTTTTTTTCCAACGCCCTCGTTTTTCAGAGTCATCTTTGAGTCAAGATATTTTGAGGGAGGAACAGACTGACGTCTTATCATATCACAAACGTGGTATGGTTAGAACTGTGCCAAAGGAGCCGTGGTTATGAAGTGATTAGATGTACTCAATTGCATTACACCACATAATAATCAACGCAAAGCACTGCAAACAGAGAACCATGCTAGTCCAGTACAGGAAGTAATAAAGAGCGGTTATCTCTCAAAGAAGTGCTTACCTGTATAGAGAGGATATTTCAGATGTGTGTAGACTACAGAAACTGCCTGGCTTTCATAGGACACTCCATACAGGCGTACGTGATTCCATTGTCCTTCATAAATCTGTTTGTGAACCGTTACAGTGAGTTTTTAATGAGATTTCTGAAAAGTCTTCGACGAGAATTGACTTTCCAGTAAGTACCTTGTACATGGCATTTCCTTTGCAAGCACGCGTTCACAGCCACATGTGCACGTGGGATGTAAAAACTAAAACAAAATTCGACGTCAACCGTAATTAAGATTATGGCCATGACCGACATAGGGATTCAGATTATACAGAGCGTGGAAACTGTTGTGTGCTGCATGGATTCGCAGAATACGCAATCAACACGTACACGAACAAAAAAAAAGAAGGGATGACACACAGCCACGTGAACACAACATGTTACATTAGGCAGAAAAAAAAAAGACGCGTGTTGCTTACTACGTATTCCAAAGAGAAGAAGAAAAAGTAGAAAGAAACAAGGATGGCAAAGTGTAAAATACGAAGCGACGCCGTGCAAAACTATGCGATAACCTCATAACTGAGGTTTCTCGTTTCCTGTTGTTGTACTTTCCGATGCATTCCCCATTCAAATCAGGGAGAAGAAAGAAAGAAGGGTTTGAAAAGGGGGTAACTTCTATAGTTGACATCGACGTCAACATGGCGTCTAATAAAGGGTGTAAAAAGTGGTGGTAAATGAAATCATCATTTATCCAAAATACTGCAGAAAGGAGTAACGCCCCCATGGCTGACCGAATTAGAAGCGGGAAAACGTGCTATGCGTTGAAGTTCTGTTTTGAGAGTGAGGTAGCAGCTAGAACTTTACAACCTTTCAGTCACAACATATAGTGAAAAGTATTACCTTCTAAAAGGTGTAACTGCTCCACCAATTTTTCTAAGAGTGTAGGGAGAAAAATTAACGGTCTCCCTTGTGGTGCAACGAGGGATAACATATCAACGTGGAAGAAAATGCTGGGGTAATTTTAAATTGGGAGTATATTGTTTTCACGTTCGGGTCAAATGTAGGAGCATAACTGCAATGAGTTATCATGTAATGCTAGAAGAGAGGACAACGTGCTGTGGTGTTTGGCCTAAGTACAACTATTTCGGCGACACAATGCGTTGTGGTCCCGCTCCTTCCCTGAAATCAGGCAACTTTCTCAAGGGACTGCACCGCTCGTACGGTGTATCTCCCGACAAAAGCCCACCGGACAAACGCTTACGCTCGTAACTTTGAGGGCGAACATAAGGTCACAGTTTTACTTGCGTCTTGTTTTCTAGCTGCTTTATTTATTACACGAGATAAACTGATGTTCTGAGGCTGGAACAACATAGAAGGGACAGATACACACAAAGCCTCAAATTGCCTAAGAAATCAACGGTGAAAGTCACTGAAAAGGATAGCCAGCTGTAGGGATCGAACCCACATCTTCTGGATTGCCGGTCCAGGGCTCTACCAATTGAGTTAAGCTAACACGGCTCTCCAGCGACTTTCGGGGTGCGTCATCTGAAGGGACGACAAACCAGCCACTCACTCTCACTCACCCTCCTTTCACTCGTACATTTTTGCTCACTCATACACACATTCATACGACGGAAATCTTTCATCTTTCATTATTTATTACATTGGCCACTCATAAAAATATTTAGGACAGGTCAATGAAAGCCTCTTACATATTTGGGTAATTGCATTTTAAATTGACCAAGGTCCGTCGATTACATTTTTTTATTTGAAAAAAAAAAAAGAAACATGTTGTAAGTGACCTTACGTGAAGACGAAAGCAGGTTCCCGGAGCTTCCTACGATCAACCAGTGCACAGATGGAGAGTGGGTAAGGTGGCGCCCTCTACGCGACGTAATTTTTCTCGCGACTTTCCAGTCTTACTGATACCACTTCATTCGCATCACGGCCCTCACAGCTAGCACACGTAAAGTCTGAGCACCCTAGTATACCTGTACGGAGTTTAAACGATGTCACTTTAAAGGGACGTTGAAGAAAAAATGCCAAAATCAGCAGATATGACAAAATTTTTTCACGTTTTGTAGCGCTCATTGCTCCTCGACGGCAATCTACATATTCATAAATGAAGCACGCTTTTAATGTGCAATCTTTCCTCTATCGTTCAATATATGGAAAACTAGGGGTGTGCGAATCCGAATATTTTAAGTCTAATCGAATATCGAATCGAATGGGGGAAAAAATTCCGAATACGGAATCGAATGTCGAATATTCGTGCAAAATTTACAATATGTGACTTTCGCACTAAAAGTTTCCATTTTGTAGCCCATGGCTTTAGTGCTTTTAGCTTTTTTTTTTTTCTGGCATTAACTGTCACAAGAGAGACATATGCCATTCTTCTGTTTAAAGCCCCTACTCTTTTAATTTTACGTGAGAGTGCTTCCTGCTTTTCAGGTGAGCCTACACTTACTGGAGTACTGGAGTGGTTACCGTCATTTCAAAATTTTATGCCAGGCAGTAGCATGTTATATGGATGAGGCTGTAATTGTTTCAGACAACCACAGGCCATTTGTGAAACAAACGCCTCCTGCCTCAGCTTTGCCATGAACACCTTTTAGTTTCTTTGCACTCGCCCTAGGAAGTTGCACTACTGAAATTTTAGACGTAAAGGACATCTTTGAGACACCCTTCTTGTCCGTGGGCTGTAGTCATTATTCGAGAGTCCTAACTTTTTGAAGGCAACCTCACAGACATCAAATTAAAGTCGCTCGTCGGCACCGCTAAACTGCATGTGGGAGGGGCGCCGCCCCTTCCACAGACGATGTCTACAAACCTAACTTTGGATAACGTTATCTTAAACTAAACACCGTCTCGCCTGTGTTAGTCCTGCAGCTAGGGCAATTTCGTAAAGCAGGCTTCACCTCATGCACGGGAGCATCAGGTGAAGCCCACTTTTGGGTTGTGTCGTTCATATTCGTGGAATAGTCGAATATTCGAAAAACCGAATATTGGATATTCGATTCGCGAATGGAATAGTTCGAGCGTTTGATATTCGATTCAAATTCGAGAATTCGAATATTCGCACACCCCTATAGAAAACCATTCTAACACGTTTTTTTGCCGAAAGAAATCAGTCAGTAAATTTAGGTAAGAGCAGAAAATTGCCGATGTTTGGTATGGCATACCTCAGCGCCCGCAATACTTATTCCAATAATTTTGCGGTTACTCAAAGGCCAACGTATCCCCTAAATCCAGCAGCAAAAATATGTTGCATTTTTTTAATAGGCTGAACGCAGCGAATTTTTCTCTGTGCCCAGGTCTCGCCGTTGCGGCCTTCACTCCGACGGCACTTTCGAGTGGCACGCCATCGCGTGTTTCCCATTTCACAGGGCCTTCGATCTCCCTCCGATGACATTTAGTTGTGGACATGTCCACGTCGGGATTCTTATTTACGTGCAACCCTTTGGGAATGCATCGGAAAGTACAACAACAGGAAACGAGGATCCGCAGTTATGAGGTTACCGCATAGTTTTGCACGGCGTCGCTTCGTATTTTACACTTTGCCATCCTTGTTTCTTTCTACTTGTTCTTATCCTTGGAATACGTAGTAAGCAACACGCGTCTCTTTTTTTTTTTTCCTGTCTAACATGCTGTGTTTCATCCTTCCTTTTTTTTTTCTTGTTCTAGTAAATACATCACCCCGTACGTGTTAATTGCGTATTCTCCGAATCATGCACCACGCAACAGTTTCTACGCTCTGTATAATCTGAATCCCTGTCTCGTTCATGGCCATAACCTTGTCACCTTAATTACGGTCGACGTCGAATTTTGTTTTAGTTTTTATGTTTCACGTGCACATGTGGTTGTGAACGCGTGGTTGCCAAGGAAATAACGCACCTCTCGTGTAGGACGCTTTCGGCCTTCCACTACTTTGTGGAAATATAATCTCTGGCAGCCTTGACACACTGACACACAGCTACTGACGCATTCGCAGCGTGCCTTCTCACCGATTACACAGTAGCTACAACGAACACGTACTGGGGGTCTTCCCTGGAACTTAGATATCGTGGAAATGAATGCCATGTACAACCCATGTAACACATACGCTAGTATACGTCTAAAAATGGGCTAACTTGAGACTTTAGGGATACCGATACATTTAGACGTCTAGAAGCTGTCCATAACGTTATACGTTATTTCGACGTCTACCGTTAGAAGTCTAAGACCATGTCACATGTTGGCGACATTTAGTCTTGCATGACAAATTTATATAAAGGAGCTATAAGGACAGCGGCCGTGTGGCACACTAGTCCGAGCTTTTTCAGCAGTCAGCTTTCGTCATATTTGGAACATTTCGTGGACAAGTGAAATAAATATTCTATTCAGGAGCTATAACACAACGTTGCCTCTGTGCTCTGCGAAAAATTGTCAAAGTATTTTGTTTTTGCCGCTGTCATGATAGAGCGACTAAAAACTGTGTGCAATTTCCAACCGTGAGGTTCAATATGATTGAATTCAATTTTTACTTGCACTGACACCGCGAACAACCTCGTCCGAACAATTTTAAAGATTGTTACAACAGGCAAAAGAAAGTACGACTGCCCAAGAGTCCTACAATGAGACGAAAACATAAGTGCGAAGAAGCCTTCATTCGGCCCTCGGTGCGCCAGTTTGGAAACGGCGTCGGCGGAGGGTGTCGCAAGTGGCGCACCGCAGCGGTCGGTCAGTGTCATATTCTACATAAACTGATACACTCCCCCAACACGTCAAATACATAGCAGGCTCTCCTGACTTAACCTTGGTCAATCCCGACGGGTGCATATTCTACATGAACTGACCCGCTCCGCAACATATCAAATGCGTAATCGGCTCCGCTAACATAACCTTGGTCACTCTCGACGTGTGCATATTCTACATAAACTAAAACATTCCCCAAAGTGTAAAATACATAACAGGTTCTCCTGACCTAACCTTGGTCAATCTCCAGGGGTGCATATTCTACATGAACTGACCCGCTCCGCAACATATCAAATGCGTAATCGGCTCCGCTAACATAACCTTGGTCACTCTCGACGTGTGCATATTCTACATAAACTAAAACATTCCCCAAAGTGTAAAATACATAACAGGTTCTCCTGACCTAACCTTGGTCAATCTCCAGGGGTGCATATTCTACATGAACTGACCCGCTCCGCAACATATCAAATGCGTAATCGGCTCCGCTAACATAACCTTGGTCACTCTCGACGTGTGCATATTCTACGTAAACTAAAACACTCCCCAAAGTGTAAAATACATAACAGGTTCTCCTGACCTAACCTTGGTCAATCTCCAGGGGTGCATATTCTACATGAACTGACCCGCTCCGCAACATATCAAATGCGTAATCGGCTGCGCTAACATGACCTTGGTCACTCTCGACGTGTGCATATTCTACGTAAACTAAAACATTCCCCAAAGTGTAAAATACATAACAGGTTCTCCTGACCTAACCTTGGTCAATCTCCAGGGGTGCATATTCTACATGAACTGACCCGCCCCGCAACATATCAAATGCGTAATCGGCTCCGCTAACATAACCTTGGTCACTCTCGACGTGTGCATATTCTACGTAAACTAAAACATTCCCCAAAGTGTAAAATACATAACAGGTTCTCCTGACCTAACCTTGGTCAATCTCCAGGGGTGCATATTCTACATGAACAGACCCGCTCCGCAACATATCAAATGCGTAATCGGCTCCGCTAACATAACCTTGGTCACTCTCGACGTGTGCATATTCTACGTAAATTAAAACATTCCCCAAAGTGTAAAATACATAACAGGTTCTCCTGACCTAACCTTGGTCAATCTCCAGGGGTGCATATTCTACATGAACTGACCCGCTCCGCAACATATCAAATGCGTAATCGGCTCCGCTAACATGACCTTGGTCACTCTCGACGTGTGCATATTCTACGTAAACTAAAACATTCCCCAAAGTGTAAAATACATAACAGGTTCTCCTGACCTAACCTTGGTCAATCTCCAGGGGTGCATATTCTACATGAACTGACCCGCTCCGCAACATATCAAATGCGTAATCGGCTCCGCTAACATAACCTTGGTCACTCTCGACGTGTGCATATTCTACGTAAACTAAAACATTCCCCAAAGTGTAAAATACATAACAGGTTCTCCTGACCTAACCTTGGTCAATCTCCAGGGGTGCATATTCTACATGAACTGACCCGCTCCGCAACATATCAAATGCGTAATCGGCTCCGCTAACATGACCTTGGTCACTCTCGACGTGTGCATATTCTACGTATAACTAAAACATTCCCCAAAGTGTAAAATACATAACAGGTTCTCCTGACCTAACCTTGGTCAGTCTCCAGAGGTGCATATTCTACATGAACTGACCCGCTCCGCAACGTATCAAATACGTAAAAGGCTTCCCTAAGATAACATTGGTCATTCTCGACGTGTGCATATTCCACATAAACTGAGCATTCTCCAAAGTGTAAAATACATAACAGGTTCTCCTGACCTAACCTTGGTCAATCTCCAGGGGTGCATATCCTACATGAACTGACCCGCTCCGCAACGTATCAAATGCGTAAGTCTCCCCTAACATAACTTTGGTCAGTCTCGACGTGTGCATATTCTACATAAACTGAAACATTCCCCAAAGTGTAAAATGCATAATAGGTTCTCCTGACCTAACCTTGGTCAATCTCCAGAGGTACATATCCTACATGAACTGACCCGCTCCGCAACCCATCAAATACGTAAAGGGCTCCCCTAACAAAACCTTAGTCAGTCTCGACGGGTGCATATTCTACATAAACTGATACACTCCCAACACGTCAAATACATAGCAGGCTCTCCTGACTTAACCTTGGTCAATCCCGACGGGTGCATATTCTACATGAACTGACCCACTCCCCAACGTGTCAAATATGTAAAAGGCTTTGATTGGCCTGTCTTAATTATTTTTATTAGTGGCCAATGTAATAAATAAAGCAGCTGGAAAACAAGAACCAAGTAAGACGGTGACCTTACGTTCGCCTTCAAAGTTACGAGCGTAAGCGTTTGTCCGGTCAGCTCTTGTCGGGAGATACACCGTACGAGCGGTGCAGTCCCTTGACAAAATTGCCTGATTTCAGGGAAGGAGCGAGATCACAACGCATTGTGTCGCCAAAATGGTTGTACTTAGGCCAAACACCACAGCATGTTGTTCTCTCCTCTAGCATTACATGATAACTGACTGCAGTTATGCTCCTACATTTGACACGAACCTGAAAACATAAGCACCCAATTTAAGATTATTCCAGCATTTTCTTCCAAGTTGATATGTTATCCCTCGATGCACCACAAGGAAGACCATTAATTTTTCTCCCTACACTCTTAGAAAAATTGGTGGAGCAGTTACACTTTTTAGAAGGTAATAGTCGTCACTGTATGTTTTGCCTAAAAGGTTGTAAAGTTCTAGCTGCTACCTCACTCTCAAAACAGAACGTCAACGCATAGCACGTTTTCCCGCTTCTGATTCGGTCACCCGCGGGGAATTACGCCTTTCTGCAGTATTTTGGATAAATTATGATTTCATTTACCACCACTTTTTACGCCCTTTATTAGACGCCATGTTGACGTCGATGTCAACTATAGAAGTTACCCCCTTTTCAAACCCTTCTTTCTTTCTTCTCCCTGATTTGAATGGGGAATGCATCGGAAAGTACAAAGAAGAAACGAGAAACCGCAGTTATGAGGTTACCGCATAGTTTTGCACGGCGTCGCTTCGTATTTTACACTTTGCCATCCTTGTTTCTTTCTACTTGTTCTTATCCTTGGAATACGTAGTAAGCAACACGCGTCTCTTTTTTTTTCCTGTCTAACATGCTGTGTTTCATCCTTCCTTTTTTTTCTTGTTCTAGTAAATACATCCCCCCCCCCGTACGTGTTAATTGCGTATTCTCCGAAACCATGCACCACGCAACAGTTTCTACGCTCTGTACAATCTGACTCCCTGTCTCGTTCATGGCCATAACCTTGTCATCTTATTTACGGTCGACGTCGAATTTTGTTTTAGTTTTTATGTTTCACGTGCACATGTGGTTGTGAACGCGTGGTTGCCAAGGAAATAACGCACCTCTCGTGTATGACGCTTTCGGCCTTCCACTACTTTGTGGAAATATAATCTCTGGCAGCCTTGACACACTTTAAATGACAGTGCAAGCTACTGACGCATTCGCAGCGTGCCTTGTCACCGATTACGCAGTAGCTACAACGAACACGTACTGGGGGTCTTCCCTGGAACTTAGATATCGGGAAATGAATGCCATGTACAACCCATGTAACACATACGCTAGTATACGTCTAAAAATGGGCTAACTTGAGACTTTAGGGATACCGACAAATTTAGACGTCTAGAAGCTGTCCATAACGTTATACGTTATTTAGACGTCTAACAAGGGGTGGTCTACGAGACGTGGACGAGATGTTTCGCAGTAGACGTCTACCGTTAGAAGTCTAAGACCATGTCACATGTTGGCGACATTTAGTCTTGCTTGACAAATTTATGTAAAGGAGCTATAAGGACAGCGGCCGTCCGAGCTTTTTCAGCAGTCAGCTTTCGCCATATTTGGAACATTTCGTAGACAAGTGAAATAAATATTCTATTCAGGAGCTATAACACAGCGTTGCCTCTGTGCTCTGCGAAAAATTGTCAAAGTATTTTGTTTTTGCTGCTGTCATGATAGAGCGACTAAAAACTGTGTGCAATTTCCAACCGTGAGGTTCAGTATGATTGAATTCAATTTCTACTTGCACTCACACCGCGAACAACCT
Source organism: Ornithodoros turicata (assembly GCF_037126465.1). Classification (NCBI taxonomy): domain Eukaryota; kingdom Metazoa; phylum Arthropoda; class Arachnida; order Ixodida; family Argasidae; genus Ornithodoros; species Ornithodoros turicata. The sequence continues at coordinate 438,719 of NW_026999423.1, forward strand.
CGTCCGAACAATTTTAAAGATTGTTACAACAGGCAAAAGAAAGTACGACTGCCCAAGAGTCCTACAATGAGACGAAAACATAAGTGCGAAGAAGCCTTCATTCGGCCCTCGGTGCGCCAGTTTGGAAACGGCGTCGGCGGAGGGTGTCGCAAGTGGCGCACTGCAACGGTCGGTCAGTGTCATATTCTACATAAACTGATACACTCCCCAACACGTCAAATACATAGCATGCTCTCCTGACTTAACCTTGGTCAATCCCGAGGGGTGCATATTCTACATAAACTGATACACTCCCCAACACGTCAAATACATAGCATGCTCTCCTGACTTAACCTTGGTCAATCCCGAGGGGTGCATATTCTACATAAACTGATACACTCCCCAACACGTCAAATACATAGCAGGCTCTCCTGACTTAACCTTGGTCAATCCCGAGGGGTGCATATTCTACATAAACTGATACACTCCCCAACACGTCAAATACATAGCAGGCTCTCCTGACTTAACCTTGGTCAATCCCGAGGGGTGCATATTCTACATAAACTAAAACATTCACCAAAGTGTAAAATACATAACAGGTTCTCCTGACCTAACCTTGGTCAATCTCCAGGGGTGCATATTCTACATGAACTGACCCACTCCGCGACGTATCAAATACGTAAAAGGCTCCCCTAACATAACCTTGGTCATTCTCGAAGTGTACATATTCTACATAAACTGAGCATTCTTCAAAGTGTAAAATACACAACAGGTTCTCCTGACCTAATATTGGTCAATCTCCAGGGGTGCATATTCTACATGAACTGACCCGCTCCGCAACATATCAAATGCGTAATCGGCTCCGCTAACATAACCTTGGTCACTCTCGACGTGTGCATATTCTACATAAACTAAAACATTCCCCAAAGTGTAAAATACATAACAGGTTCTCCTGACCTAAACTTGGTCAATCTCCAGGGGTGCATATTCTACATGAACTGACCCGCTCCCCAACATATCAAATGCGTAATCGGCTCCGCTAACATAACCTTGGTCACTCTCGACGTGTGCATATTCTACATAAACTAAAACATTCCCCAAAGTGTAAAATACATAACAGGTTCTCCTGACCTAACCTTGGTCAATCTCCAGGGGTGCATATTCTACATGAACTGACCCGCTCCGCAACATATCAAATGCGTAATCGGCTCCGCTAACATAACCTTGGTCACTCTCGACGTGTGCATATTCTACATAAACTAAAACATTCCCCAAAGTGTAAAATACATAACAGGTTCTCCTGACCTAACCTTGGTCAATCTCCAGGGGTGCATATTCTACATGAACTGACCCGCTCCCCAACATATCAAATGCGTAATCGGCTCCGCTAACATAACCTTGGTCACTCTCGACGTGTGCATATTCTACATAAACTAAAACATTCACCAAAGTGTAAAATACATAACAGGTTCTCCTGACCTAACCTTGGTCAATCTCCAGGGGTGCAAATTCTACATGAACTGACCCGCTCCCCAACATATCAAATGCGTAATCGGCTCCGCTAACATAACCTTGGTCACTCTCGACGTGTGCATATTCTACATAAACTAAAACATTCCCCAAAGTGTAAAATACATAACAGGTTCTCCTGACCTAAACTTGGTCAATCTCCAGGGGTGCATATTCTACATGAACTGACCCGCTCCGCAACATATCAAATGCGTAATCGGCTCCGCTAACATAACCTTGGTCACTCTCGACGTGTGCATATTCTACATAAACTAAAACATTCACCAAAGTGTAAAATACATAACAGGTTCTCCTGACCTAACCTTGGTCAATCTCCAGGGGTGCAAATTCTACATGAACTGACCCGCTCCCCAACATATCAAATGCGTAATCGGCTCCGCTAACATAACCTTGGTCACTCTCGACGTGTGCATATTCTACATAAACTAAAACATTCACCAAAGTGTAAAATACATAACAGGTTCTCCTGACCTAACCTTGGTCAATCTCCAGGGGTGCATATTCTACATGAACTGACCCGCTCCGCAACATATCAAATGCGTAATCGGCTCCGCTAACATAACCTTGGTCACTCTCGACGTGTGCATATTCTACATAAACTAAAACATTCACCAAAGTGTAAAATACATAACAGGTTCTCCTGACCTAACCTTGGTCAATCTCCAGGGGTGCATATTCTACATGAACTGACCCGCTCCGCAACGTATCAAATGCGTAAAAGGCTCCCCTAACAAAACCTTGGTCAGTCTCGAAGTGTGAATATTCTACCTAAAGTGAAACATTCTCAAACGTGTGAAATACATGACAGGTTCTCCTGAGTTAACCTTGGTCAATCCCCAGGGGTGCATATTCTACATGAGCTGACCCTGTCAAATATGTAAAAGGCTTTGATTGGCCTGTCTTAATTATTTTTATTAGTGGCCAGTGTAATAAATAAAGCAGCTAGAAAACAAGAACCAAGTAAAACGGTGACCTTATGTTCGCCTTCAAGGTTACGAGCGTAAGCGTTTGTGCGGTGAGCTTTTCTCGGGAGATACACCGTACGAGCGGTGCAGTCCCATGACAAAATTGCCTGAGGGAAGGAGCGGGACCACAAGCCATTGTGTCGCCAAAATAGTTGTACTTAGGCCAAACACCACAGCACGTTGTCCTCTCCTCTAGCATTACATGATAACTGACTGCAGTTATGCTCCTACATTTGACACGAACCTGAAAACCATAAGCACCCAATTTAAGATTATTCCAGCATTTTCTTCCAAGTTGATATGTTATCCCTCGATGCACCACAAGGAAGACCGTTAAATTTTCTCCCTACACTCTTAGAAAAATTGGTGGAGCAGTTACACTTTTTAGGAGGTAATAGTCGTCACCGTATGTTTTGCCTAAAAGGTTGTAAAGTTCTAGCTGCTACCTCACTCTCAAAACAGAACGTCAACGCATAGCACGTTTTCCCGCTTCTGATTCGGTCAGCCGCGGGGAATTACGCCTTTCTGTAGTAATTTGTCGGTGTCAACTATAGAAGTTACCCCCTTTTCACACCCTTGTTTCGTTCTTCTCCCTAATTTGAATGGGGAATGCATCGGAAAGTAAAACAACAGGAAACGAGAAACCGCAGTTATGAGGTTACCGCATAGTTTTGCACGGCATCGCTTCGTATTTAGTAGTTGTTTCATAGTTTCGTAGTTACACTTTGCCATCCTTGTTTCTTTCTAATTCTTCTTCTCCTTGGAATAGGTAGTAAGCAACACGCGTCTTTTTTTTTCTGTCTAATGTAACATGTTGTGTTCACGTGGCTGTGTGTAATCCTTCCTTTTTTTTTCTAATAAATACATCCCCGTGTACGTGTTAATTGCGTATTCTGCGAATCCATGCACCACACAACAGTTTCTGCGCTCTGTATAATCTGAATCCCTATGTCGGTCATGGCCATAATCTTAATTACGGTTGACGTCGAATTTTGTTTTAGTTTTTATATCCCACGTGCACATGTGGCTGTGAACGCGTGCTTGCAAAGGAAATGCCATGTAGAAGGAACTTACTGGAAAGTCAATTCTCGTCCAGGACTTTTCAGAAATCTCATTAAAAACTGACTGGAACGGTTCACGTACAGAGATTTATGAAGGACAATGGAACCACGTACGCCTGTATGGAGTGTCCTATAAAAGCCAGGCAGTTTCTGTAGTCTACACAATCTGAAATATCCTCTCGATACAGGTAAGCACTTTGAGAGATAACCACTCTTTATTACTTCCTGTACTGGACTAGCATGGTTCTCTGTTTGCAGTGCTTTGCGTTGATTATTATGTGGTGTAATGCAATTGAGTACATCTAATCGCTTCATAACCACGGCTCCTTTGGCAGTTCTAACCATACCACGTTTGTGATATGATAAGACGTCGGTCTGCTCCTCCCTCAAAATATCTCGACTCAATGGTGACTCTGAAAAACGAGGGCGTTGGAAAAAAAGGCTCCTGTAATAGTATCCATTTATCGTCAGACAAGCGTATTTTCAGCGTCAACGTCAAAGTTTTAGAAGCCCTAACCTTAAATGCTAAACTCGCAACTCATTTTTCACACGAGACAGTTCATGTTCTGAGGCTGGAACACATGTCTAGAAGGACAAACACATACGAGTTCATCATTTCTTTCATAATTTTTCACTTTCGTTCAAACTACACACGGCTGTATCGGAGGAAGTGAGGTTTTTACCAAAACTGTTTCTGAGGACTTCAAACAAACAAGCCTGTCTTTTATTCTCTTTCTCCAGGAAAGTTTCAACGATCTCTTCGTGGACACAATGACGCCTCTACGTTTCGCTGTTGTCTTCGTCCTCCTCTTTGGTAATACTAATATGGGATCTAATATAGGATATTGTGAAAGTTTGATGAAACCAAAAGCTCCATTTTGAGAGCTGCGGTTGTTTTCAACTGACAAGTATTCTACTATAGCCGGAGGAGATGTCCTAGGATAGCACAAGAACCAGTAATTTATCCAGACTCCCTACACCCCCCTAACACCTCCCCCGCAAATGTTCAGTGACACCCCCTAACATATTGACCTGTGTACCCCTACAGGAGGTGCCCTTACGATTTCTGGTATAGATACATGTCAGTGATGATATGTTATGATAACGTAACTATAATAATGACGCACACCCCATTTTTCCAACACCCCTCTACGCTTGGAATTCTGGGTAAACCACTGAAAAGAACACAAGGAATGGAAACATTGGCGGGTTCCGAACTACGGTTTTTGTCCCAGTCTTTTACACCTAGAGGATCACTCCAGGATAATTGAGCTTTAGTTACATTGGAGCTTATGGCGAACAGACTGAAAAAACGGCGATATACACACCCCCTATCCTTTCCTTTTTCCTTGAACATGTCCTTCGCCCAAAGACAGCAGAAAGTTTTCTACACGGAGGCTTTCTTCGTTATTCGGTGACACGTTTAGAGAGATGAGGTAGTCACGTGAACAGGTGCTCAGGACGCATAACAAGCTGTCGAAAGCGCGTGACGCAACAGCTCACCTGGTGGGATCCAAGTTTGGGGGGAACTTGAGAGTGCGAGAAACTCAAAATTTCCCTTTCTTTTTAAGGTGTATCTGTCGCCAGTGAAGCTGCACCTGAAGGACACGAGCTTGAACGTAAGGACCTTTGGAATTATTAACGACGTTACCGTATAGCCATCATTGTGAGGACATTTCCCTTTGCAGGTCGTCAAATTGACATCGAGCTCTGCGTTTGTGTTCCGATTGTTACCAATTGCAATGGCAAATGTACAAGGAAAAGCGACTGCTTGGACTGCTACCTTGGATGAACAACATGGCTGACCGGCAACCTTTAACTACGAAATGATCATTCGCACGTATACGAAATAAGAGACCCTGGTATTCTCTTTTACCAACATGATCTTGGGTGGCGGGAACTTTTGGGGGAAATAAATTGTACTAAGCAGCAGACATTTTCGTCGTTCGTTTATTTCTCTTTCGATTTTCTGTACGACTGCATTTACATCGTATCCCGTGCGCCTGCACAAATGCACGCCGTGCAGCGATAACAACACATGGGGTCTGAAAACCCAACCTTACTGCGTAACACAGGGGTGACACAAACCCGCCATTGTTGTAACTACCCTCAAGCGGGTGCTTTTGGCAAAACTGCCATCTTGTCCTGGTCGCACGTCATAGAAAACGTCATTTTCAGGTCACGTGACTTTGTTTATACGTCGTTTTGCCGCTTACCGACATATTTTCGCCGTCATAACACCAAGAGATTATCGCATTTTGCTAGCGTAGACTATGCGGTGCTTCTTCCGCAACATGGTAGCCCATTTCTCCTTAGTTTAAGTACATGGCAACGACTCGGTAAATCTTAACGCGCAGTCGTCATCACATCTTTGGAAGTCAACAATACGAGGCTTTGTGTGCAAAACTGCGCGTTTTACTGCGAGATTATCGGATAAAAATAATTACCGTGATCGAAAAACATCCAAAACGTCGTCCAGAAACAACAACCGCACTGTTTACAAACGGTTTGGCCGCCGATCACGGGCACCGCCATCTTTAAGGTCACGTGCGCCTTGACGTTTGCTGTGACGTGCGACCAGGGCCTGTCCAGGGTGCATTGCGTTCGCCCAGCACGCTTTCGTCTACGGAGGAATACATTGGATGCCACCCCTGTGCTGCGTAACACTCTCGCCATCAACCATTCAGCCGAACGATGCATTTATCGATTCACAGAAGAGTGGAGCCTTTTTCTAGGAGTTATCGTATACATCCAGATTGTCGCGGAAAGGCGCGTGCAAATCTCGAGAAAGAATAAATCTACTGCAAAGAGGACAATATCATATTCTGAACAACGATGATCTTGAGCGTACTAAGGGCCAGTTTTCTTTCACTTGGCGACACGCCGCATCCGTCGAGACTGACAATGTTATGTAAGGAGTGCCTGTTTCACAAGTTGGGGTGTGGGCCGCTTCATGTAGAATATGCAACCGTGAAGGCTGACAAAGGTTAGGTCAGGAGAACCTTCACCTGACCTAGCCTTGGTCAGTCTCGACGGGTGCATATTCTGCATGAACTCACCCAATTCCCAACGTGCGAAATGCATAAAAGCCCCCCCCCCTGACCTAACCTTGGTCAGTCTCTATGTGTTCATATCCGTACATAAACTGACCCACTCTCGAAAGTGTAAAAAATTCATAAAAGGCAGTCCTTACCTGACCTTGGCCAATCTCGACGGGTGCATATGTTCTACATGAACCGACCCACCCCGAGAGTGCGAAATACGTAATAGGGTGTACAGGCATAAACTCTGTTCACTCTCAACGAGTGCATATCCCACGTGAAGTGACCCACTCTACAACGCATGAAAAATATAGAAGGCTCTCCTAACCTACCCTTGGTCAGTCTAGACGGGTGCATAGTCTACGTGGACTGACCACCTCCACGACGTCTGAAATACACAAAAGGCTCCGAAAGGCTCTACACGAACTGACCCACTACCACACGTGTAACTAACGACCCAGCACACCATTAATCAGATTCCTACAGCTTGGGACAAAAGTTTACGCAACACCTGTGTGCAGAATTTCTCCAATGGAGCGACAACCTAGCAGCAAGCAGGAGTAGGCACACATACTGAGAGATGGATGTAATAGCCGGCCACCCGTTTCTTATTCGACCTCTTCGTGATTGCTCACTTGGGGACGCTCCTATGAAGAAATGGGTAGGCGCCGTGTTCCGTAAACTTTTGCCACAAAGCTGTGCAACAACAGAGGATATGAAATGAATCTGCGGCACAGTGCCAGGTCCCGATTCGACATGAGTCGATCACACACAGGCAGAGTTGTACATGTTACTCGAAAAAAGTAATTGATTTCAATTACTGTTACTACTGCGCGAAAAGTACCGTAATTCTTTACCGTTAATTACCGGTAATTCTTTACCGTTACAAATTATTTCATCAAAAATGTAACCGTTACCGATTAGAAATGTAACGCGTTACTTTTCCCGTTACTTTTAAATTGTCTCGCCTCCTGTCCCAGATGAGAACGACCGTATAGGCGTTGAAACATCCGCTTCGTTTTGTTACTATTGTTACTGTTGCTCCAGTAGGTCGCGGTTGTAAGGAATTATCGTATTACTGTGGTCCGCATGGGACATGTGAGGACTAGAGATGGCCGTCACAGTGACCTCTGCGTCATTGCTTCAGTCGAAGATCGGGCTTGCTGAAAAGAGTTGCCATTGTTGACAGAAGGTTAAAAAAGTAATCGATTACTCAGTAATTGATTACCGAAAATTGTAATCAGATTACTTGGAAAATTACTTGCTCACAAAATTAATTGATTACGTTAAAATTTACTGAAGTAATTGATTACTAGTAACGCAATTACTAGTAACGCGCTACGTACAACTCTGCACACAGGAGACTAAAATAACTGATCGTGTACCTACGAATAAAACGTGTTCCCGTGACAAGGCTGCTTTCTGTTCGGCGAGAGCCGCAGCAGGAACAGAAACACGTTACCCTATACGTGGTTTCTACGATGGTGCTCACATTTTCACAATAAATGCCTTTCGAAAAGCGAAATCACACGAAGAGCAGCGCGAGAAACACTCTCGCAAAACCAAAACTTTAGAGAGGATCACGTGATGGACAGGACGTAATGGCGATTTTGACCCTTTTTGTCCCCAGGTTGCTGGTCCCCAAACCTGCTGTTGACGCATTTTGTAACAAGCATCACAACCGCATTTAATCTCTCATACAACACACAACTGCCTCACAGTGATCGCTCCATAGATGTCATTTCACAGGCACTGGGTTTCCTTCGGGTTGGTCTTTGACGTGCATCATCATCCAAGCCAGCTTCAATGCAACTTTTTTTTAAACTGACTCAGTCTGTTCATGTGTGGGAGTTTCAAAATATCAAAAATAAAATGTGGTGTCATACAGCATTGCCTCTCTGTGCACTAGGATGTACTTGTTCAGGTGTCCGGGTAGAGGACAACGGAATTGACACTGGGACGGATGCTTTCTTGCACAAATGCATGGTTTCTATCTCAGGTGCCTCATGGCTACTTGTCAAGCTTGAGATTCATGCTCTCGCTGAACAAGCTGACAAGCGGGACAAAGGTCCCACTTTTATGGCTGCTCCCCCATGTATGTCCGCATGTGATGCTGTAGGTACTTGCTCTGGCTGAACTGCGCTAGGTAGACATGGCACTTGTATGGTTTCTCTCAAGTGTGTGTCCGCTTGTGGTCCCGTAGGTGCCCGCTCCGGCTGAACTTTGTAGGACAGGCATCGCACTTGTATGGCTTCTCACCGGTGTGTGTCCTCTTATGGCACTGCAGGTCACTGCTCAGGCTGAACTTTGCAGGGCAGACATCACACTTGTATGGCTTTTCGCCCGTGTGTGTCTTTTTATGACGCTGCAGGTGTGAGCTCTGGGTGAACTCTGCAGGACAGACATAGCACTTGTATGCCTTCTCGCCAGTGTGTGTCCTCTTGTGGTCCCGTAGGTGCCCGCCTCGGCTGAACTTTGCAGAACAGACGTCGCACTTGTATGGCATCTCACCGGTGTGTGTCATCTTATGGCGCCGCAGGTCACTGCTGCAGCTGAACTTTGCAGGGCAGCCATCACACTTGTATGGCTTCTCCCCCTTGTCTGTCGGCTTGTGAAGCCGTAGATGCGCATTCCGGTCGACCTCTGCAGGACAGAGATCGCACCTTTATGTCTTCTCATCAGTACGCTTCGACACATGGTTCTCGTGACTTATAGACTGTGAGAATGCAGAGAGACACACGTCGCACCCAAAGCCCTCCTCTCCCATCTGAACATTTGATGGAGGACTAGCAGGACACTCAAACTCATTGTGACAGTGTGCAAACATGTGATGTTGCAGTCTGGCTTTGGATGTGCATGCAAGCCCACATGACTTACTCTTTTCTGTAGGTCTTTCCTTGGGCGGATCTTCCATAGTGACTACTGCAATTTTGTTTAATCGCTCTTCAACCGCTGCTGTGTTGATCTTGAACTGCGCATTTGAGAAAGTGCAACCTGGAGATACTTGGTCACAAGTGCATCTGGGCTTGTCCTTAATATGGAGGGTACCGGTGCTTTCTCTTGCTCCTGAAATTTCAAAAATCGAACATTCAGAGGGCGAACCAGTTCAACCGCATCTCTAGTTCACAATTTTCGAAAACCAGATGGCACCACGTTCGCTGTGCCTTTTCACGCTATCCTCGTCAGGCTCCGCAAATCATCCCCATTGTGCACGATTAAAGTTGCAAGTTTAAAGTGGCTCGCCCCCCTCTCGTATTTGCTGAAAGGTCAAGTGCCGGTCCTTCAACCAGATGCCCTGCGTCCTATTCAATACAGTCATGGCCTTCTGTTTATTTTATTTTCGTCTATAAATACTTTCTTTAAAAGTGCTAGCAATTCATTAATTCACTTTCTGGACTTGGTGCAGCCTAGCGTAAGTGGAAAGGGGTCCTTCGATGCGACGCGCTATCACCCCCTCCTTCGTTTCTTTATCCCAGCGAGGGATCAGTGGGGAGATTTTTAATGATTAGAGGATATCTGGCAGATCGGAAGGCCTTTACGATAACGGCTCCAAAAATATGATAAGCCAAGCAGCCGATTCCTTTATAGTGTCTGGATTCACGTTACTAGTCTTGAACATCCCAACCTAGAGCGTGGTTTTTGTAAGGCGTGTCCGACGTGGGAGGCTGAATGATGATTACGTATAAGTGCTACGGAGGAACATTGAGTGAGAGCAACACATAGCAGAAGGCCTGTGTGAGCTTTTCGAGCTGCTCATGTTTTCTCTTGTTCGCTCTTACATTGATGTCACGACAGTGTTAACGGAATTGTACCAGCACGCTTCTTTGTGTGACATAGGAGTAAACCGGTCTTCTGCTGTCTAGGAGATGTTGGTGAGCGATGTACAGATGTTCGCAGGTGCAGCGCGGACAGCAGAAGGGAGTGGGGCACAGGGGTTTGATGTGGGCACTGGGATGATTTCAGGGAGCAGTGCGCCGACATTCGGCGGAAAATTGTGGCACAGCTCATCGGTCGTTGGATTTGAACAGGCTGCTTCATAGAGTTACGCATGCCCTTTGCTCTCGCCAACGAGCGGACACCCCTACCCGCTCTGTCATGCCTGTAGTCACTCAGTGTGCCACAACGCGCCTCACGTCATGTCGTACACGTAGTCTGGCAACACGACTGCCACGGAGATACAGTGTAGGCCAGTGTCTCTCAAACTGAGAGTTCAAACCACCAGGGTGATCGTGACACATTCAGCGGAGGAGGGGGAGCGAATCGGCTCAGAAACAATAAGGAACAGAAAGATGTAAGAAAAGGTTAGCCAGCTGTAGGAGTCGAACCCACATCTTCTGGATTACCGGTCCAGGGCTCTACCAATTGAGCTAAGCTAACACCGCTTACCACTCGAAAATGTTGGAATTCCTCAAAAGTTTCGGGAGCACGGCCGGATGCATTCGTTTCTCGCAGCGAGAGTGACGGGGACTCCGACAGTGCAAACACGGCTGGATGATCGAGGAACATCATTGGCCAGATTCGAAACTGTCGGTTACGTGATTGCATCACTCGGCGCCTGACTGTCTGGGAAGAGAAATCTGTTGCATCGGGGAGCGATCCTATATTTTGGTCACATGACCAAGGTCAGTCCAGAGCGGGAAATGATCAGGGCACGGTCGGGAGGCTACCTTATCTTCTCTTATGTTCTACCTCCTCAGTTCCCACACCGCTGGGAACCAGTCGGGCACTATCCCTCGTTCAGGAGCCGAAGCCCCCATTGCGTTCCCATTCTTTTCCCGAGGGTTTGTGCTGCCTGGGCTGTGTGTGTTCGAGTCATGTTGAATCGTTTGTTTGGGACCTGGCACTGTGCCGCACATTCATTTCATATCCTCTGTTGCATATATCTTTGTGGCAAAAGTTTACGGAACACGATGAAAGATGAAAGTCACTGAAAAGGTTAGCCAGCTGTAGGACTCGAACCCACATCTTCTGGATTGCCGGTCTAGGGCTCTACCAATTGAGCTAAGCTAACACGCCTTCTCAGCGACTTCCAAAGGTGCGTCACCTGAAGGGACAAATCAACCACTCTCCCTCATCCATCCTCCTTTCACTCTTACATTTTTCTCAGTCATACACACAATCATACGACGGGATCGACGCAGGCGGCAACTGTTGAACATGAGAGAACTGACGTTCTGAGGCTGGAACAACATAGGGACAGATACATACAATGCCTCAAATTGACTAAGAAAGTAACGATGGAGAGAAGGTCCTATTTATTAAAATAACAACAACAACTTTATTTTCGACCTTGGAGAGTGGGGAGTTTCATCGCCACAGGCGATACTCTACCCCATTGCTGGATGGAATGGGGGAAATAAAATAACGAGCCCCTTCACAATAACGATCGAAGTCCGATGGTGTCCAGAAATGTCAGAAGAGCTTTGAGCGCAGAGCGTTGCTGGGCTGGATTGGGCCAGGGACCAAGCAATTTCGATAGGGAGAAAGGGCGAGAGTCCAGCTGACGAAGAGACTCGGAGAGTGTGGTTCGGGAAGGTTCTTAGTGAGGGCAATGAAGAAGAATGTGCTCCAGATCCTCAAGAGCACCGCAGTGGCAGCAGGTGGGAGAGTCAACTTGTCTCAGCGGTAACGCCACTGAGCTGTAAAGGCCACATCGAGGCGCATTCAGTGGATTAATGCAGCATCTTGACGAGAGGTGTTTCGTGGCATGCGGAAAGCGAGCGTGGGATCAACTCTGTTCAACATAGAGGGGGGAAGAATGTCGGTTGTCCGTTGGCGGGAAGCCAGGGGTGTCCCTAGGCGTCGCAGAATGGAACGGCGGTCTCCTCTCAGCAGAACAATACGGGCCCGTTTCCGATACGAGAGTGCTGCTTCTGCGGCGCTGTCGGCCTGCTCGTTCCCCACGACACCACAATGGGCTAGAACCTACTGGAGAACTAGCCTGTGGCCTGTGTAGCCTGTGCCATTATTAAAATAAGCGGCAAGTCAACTATAAATCACGCATTCAAAACCATCGGAAAAGACCGGTAACACTGAAATGGGGCGGCAATTAGATGGACAGTTTCTGTCACTGCTTTTGTAAATCACAATAACTTTGGATACTTACACGCTCTTGCCACTACGTAAACAGGTGGCTGGCTACTCCCATCGTTTTTAGTGCTTCAATTTCTGGACCCTATTTATCCCATTACCCTATTATCACTCTCAATTACAGAAGAATCCAGTATCGTCAAGTTTGTAGAGTAGTAGTTGTCCTAGTTGTAGTTCTAGTAGTTGCAGTATCCAGTCAAGCTTCTCGGCACACACACACACACAAAAAAAGACTGACTTCACAGTTTTTAATCTCTCATACCACACACGACTGTCTCCCTGTGATTTCTCCCGAGATGTCATTTACAAATTGTAACGCGTTCTACAATAGATGCTTGTCAAACAAAATGTGTTTGTCAGGATTCCTCTTACAAGTTGTCGGGTCTTATAGAAATATTTATCTTTTATTTCTTTGGGTTGATTTATTTGTTCATGTTATTGGTTGAAGAGATGTAAGGCTTAAAAGAAGTATTCATCATAATAAGGAGGAATAAAGAGAAAAAAAAGCAATAAAAGGCAAGGAATAAAGAGGCAAACAAGAAACAATGAAATGTATGTCGTTCATGGAAGTAAACCTTGGTTAGGAGTAGCATGGTCTGCCTGTACTTTGCACTGTTTTTCATTTTTTTACGTTTCACATGTGTCACCACCCAACCCAACTCTTTTTAGCCTCGGTCTGTTCATGCGTGCGAGTTACCAGAACCAGAAATAAAACACGGTGGGATACAGATTGCATCCATACAGCCTTCCCCCATGCACAGGCATTAGCATGTGCTTCTTCAGGCCTCTGGGTTCAGGACACACAACACCACAGCACTGGCACTCTTTCAAGTGTACTTGGTCCCTGCGCACTTCTATGGTCACTATCCCAAGTGTGTCCTGGCTACACGTTAAGCCACAAGTTCGTGCTCTGGCTGAACTAGCTCTAGCAGCAGCTTCTCTAACTTTGTTCCTGCTCCATATGAATTGTGCAGCACAGAGGTTGCACTTGTATGGCTTCGCTTTCATGTAAGTCTTCTTGCTACACTGCAGCTTTGTGTTGTGCCTCAGGTCTGCAGAACAGAGAACGTTCTTTTGTGGCTTCTCACCCCAGGGTGCCTGCTTGTGCTGTTCTGTGGGACAGAAACCGCACTTGCATCACACTGCAAGTTTGGGTTGTGGATAAACACTGCAGGGCAGAGGCTGCAATTTTATGGCTGCTCACCCGTGTGTGTTCGCTTGTGACGTGACAAGGTTACACGCTGTCTGAACACTGCAGGACAGAGATCGCACTTGTATGGCTTCTCGCCCGTGTGTGTCCGCTTGTGCTGCTGCAGGGTCCCGCTCTGGCTGAACTCTGCGTGGCAGACATCGCACTTTTATGGCTTCTTATATGTGTGTGTCCGCTTGTACTGCTGTAGTAGCTCACCTCGGCTAAACTCCGCAGAGCAGACATCGCACTTGTATGGCTTCTCACCCGTGTGTGTCCGCTTGTGACGCCGTAGGTTCCCACTCAGGCTGAACTCTGCATGGCAGACATCGCACTTGTATGGCTTTTCGCCCGTGTGTGTCCGCTTGTGACGCCGTAGGTTCCCACTCAGGCTGAACTCTGCATGGCAGACATCGCACTTGTATGGCTTTTCGCCCGTGTGTGTCCGCTTGTGACGCCGTAGGTTCCCACTCAGGCTGAACTCTGCATGGCAGACATCGCACTTGTATGGCTTCTCACCTGTGTGTGTTCGCTTGTGCTGCCGTAGGTATCCGCCCTGACTGAACTCTGCAGGGCAGACATTGCACTTGTATGGCTTCTCACTTGCGTGTGCTCGCTTGTGACGTGACAGGGCTGCGCTCTGTCTGAACCCCGCAGGACAGAGACTGCACTTGTACGCCTTCTCGCCCGTGTGCGTCCGCTTGTGACAGTGTAAGTACCTCCTCTGGCTGAACGCCGCAGGACAGAGATCGCACTTGTACGCCTTCTCGCCCGTATGCGTCCGCTTGTGACAGTGTAAGTACCTCCTCTGGCTGAACGCCGCAGGACAGAGACTGCACTTGTACGCCTTCTCGCCCGTATGCGTCCGCTTGTGACAGTGTAAGTACCTCCTCTGGCTGAACGCCGCAGGACAGAGACTGCACTTGTACGCCTTCTCGCCCGTATGCGTCCGCTTGTGACAGTGTAAGTACCTCCTCTGGCTGAACGCCGCAGGACAGAGACTGCACTTGTACGCCTTCTCGCCCGTATGCGTCCGCTTGTGACAGTGTAAGTACCTCCTCTGGCTGAACGCCGCAGGACAGAGACTGCACTTGTACGCCTTCTCGCCCGTATGCGTCCGCTTGTGACAGTGTAAGTACCTCCTCTGGCTGAACGCCGCAGGACAGAGACTGCACTTGTACGCCTTCTCGCCCGTATGCGTCCGCTTGTGACGCTGTAAGTACCTCCTCTGGCTAAATGCTGCAGGACAGAGATCGCATTTGTATGGCTTCTTGCCGATGTGTGTTCGCCTGTGATGTGACAGGTTTGCGCTCTGTTTCAACTCTGCAGGACAGAGGTTGCACTTGTATGGCTTCTCGCAGGTGTGTGTCCGCCTGTGCTGCTGTAGGTGCCCACCCTGTCTGAACTCCGCAGGGCAGACATCGCACTTGTATGGCTTCTCACCCGTGTGTGTCCACTTGTGACGCTGTAGGGTCCCCCTCTGGCTGAACTCTGCAGGACAGAGGTCGCACTTGTATGGCTTCTCGCCCGTGTGTGTCAGCTTGTGACGCTGCAGGTGAGAACTCCGGCTGAACTCCGCAGGGCAGACATCGCACTTGTATGGTTTCTTGCATGAATCTGTTTGCTTGTGCTGCTGTAGGTTCCCGCTCAGGCTGAACTCGGCAGGGCAGACATCGGTCTTGTATGGCCTCTTGTCAGTATGCTTCACCATGTGGTTCTCGTCACCTGCAGACCACGAGAATGCAGAGGAATAGATGTTGCACCCAGAACTCTTCTCTCCCATCTGAACATCCGTTGGAGGAGCAGTGGGAGACTTTTCAGACTCATTGTGAGAGTGTGCAAACATGTGGCATTCAAGGCTGGCTTTCGACATGCATGCAAGTGCACATGGCTTGCTCTCGTCTCGATGACGCTCAGCAGGTTGGTCATTCATAGTGAATAGTGCAGTGCTGTCGGGCTGCAGTTCAACTGTTGTGGTGGTGATCTTGAACTGCGCATTTGAAGAAATGCGACCCGAGTATTCTTGTTCACAAGTGCCTCTGGGCTTGTTAATAATATGGTGCGTATCAGTACTTTTTCTTGTGTCTGAGATTTCATAAATAGGACATTCTGAGGGCATACCAGTCCAGGCGCATCTCCGATTCTCGATCTTTGAAAAATTAGATGGCACCACATTCGCAATGCCTTGTCACACTGTTCACGTTCCAACTCTACAAATAATCCCTATTGTGCACGATTGCACAATGCAGAAGCACAATGTACTGAATGTCGAGTGCAATAGGGGTGGACGGCATGTGTCTTATCAATGTTCTTTAGTTTGACGGGTCTGTTCAAGGCTTTCCACCTACCCGGCCACCCCCTTGCAATTCACTTTCAGAACATTGTGCTGTTTGGACTTGCACCACTCTCCAGTATTTGCGAGAGATAAAGTGTAGTTCAGACGGAACAAGCTGAACTCGATTGGGGACTCGTTTTTCTCGTATGAGTATTTTTGTTATTTTTGTTTTGGTGTCATATAATTGGGTTACGCTTATTTTTCTCGAGTCAGTGATGCCTGTACTCAGTTGTGCAATTTTTAGTATATCTTCATACTGCTCGAATACCTCAAAGCTGTATAAGTGCATACTGTGTACTATGATGGTGCACAAATGTTATCGCTTACTGCTGATGATAGTAACGGGCAATATACCCAGAGATGAAATTATGAAATAGGAGTCGCCATCTATGAGTCCGAGCGTTAGTCAAACGCCAACTGAAAATGCCATGAAAGGGTCATGGAGAAGTTATTACATACGATCAGAGCTCGCTTGTCAGGATGGTTTCTCGGAGGATGTCAACTTGCTGTACTTGCGGTTCTATAACATGCGACGGCATGTTTTCAGATGCGTGTTTCAAGTGCACACACTAATACATAAAAGGGAAGTTGACCTCGCTCATTTTTTAACCTATTCTTCAATTCGATCTTGATACAATTTGATATAAACGTTCGCATTCCTGTCACGGTCGAATTAATGGAAGTTCACTGTGTTATCAAGTTTGCTGCAAAGGTCGAATTAACTCAAGTTTATTGGGTTATCAAAGCCACTCGTCCTCATCTAGATCCCCTACCTTTACAAAGTATGGTATAGTTTTCCGAAGTCAGCTCAAAATTTAGCACATCTTACCACTTTTCCATTAAAGATTCCATGTTGGGACCGCAGCAGCACAACAATAAATTGTGATTAACAGGACAGCCATATATGTTTGCATTAATAATCAAACTCGCCCGCCAGCACCTGCCTGCTGCAGTCCCAAACGATCTGCAGTAAGTCTGAAGTGCATGTAAATGCATATTTCATACGTTGCTGCATATTTCCCCTGCTCATCACATATGACGTATCAATCCATATTTCACATTGCAATCCGCTGATTAGACACTCGGCATCGTGACGTCTTCTTGAGATTCCGTCCCTGCGGGTGTCCACGCCACTCTGGTTGCGTTGAATGCATCTTGTGCCCTCTCTATCTGCAACAGAGAGTATGACGCGTTCCCTTCTAAGCCGCCTACCGTTCGTCTGTCGTTTCCTTACTATGCCGAGACCTAAGCCATCAACTTCATACCTCTACAAGAGATGGACGACGGAGAACCCAGATTTGTGCACCGACGGAAAGATATTGTTCTGGAGGATTTGCGAGAAGGTAAAAAAGAAACACGCATTACAAGGCATGGGCTTTCATGCATTGGGGAAGATTACGAACGGGAATGTTTAGAGCAAATAAGCGTAAATGGGGGCTCGCTTGCGACACAATGTACGCGCAAGGACGCTTATTAACGACGCTAAAATCAAAGTCCTTCCTTGGTATTTATTTACTTCGCAGAAATTCAACTGTCCCGGCTGTTTCCAGACTCGATTTTTCCGTTATTTTCCTTTTTTTTCTTTCTGTCTCTTATAGGTCAATGCAGAAAGGAAGTTTCAAGTTGACCAGCATGTGATGTCGCACATTTCTGAAAAAAGCAAAGGGGAGCAGAACTTCACAATGTCTACATCCCCACGCCGTGAGCTCTCGTCTTGAGCGTGACGAATTTTGTGCGGAGGACCTCTCTGAAGCGCTTGTCACAACTAATATATTCTGTGGTGGAAGCTCGAAAACCCGACACTAAGAAAATGCCTCGAGAAGTATACTCTCAGGAAGATACCGGCAGAATCAACTCTCCGAAAGAATTACCTGTCTCTTGTGTACGAGAAAGATATGAATGAAGTAAGGCGCTCTGTTGCTAATGGCCCAAATATGGGCTGCTGCGGATGAGACGACGGACGCTTGCGGTCGCTAGGTGGCACATCTTCTTGTTGGAAAACTTGATAATCGAAGGTCCAGAGGCCTTATCTGCTAGCGGCTGCTGTCGGCGAGTCGAACACTCGAGAAAACAAACCATGGTACCGTAGCTAGATTCGTAAACGATGTTCTCAAGCTACTCTGGCCAGATGGGGGCAGAGAGAAGTTTAGGATATTTTACGCAGGTGCAGCTGCGTACACGACAAAGGCTTCCCCCGAAATTTTTCTATCGAACCCTCGTGCACGTAACGTGTTTGGTGCACGGTCTCAAGCGCGTGTCATAGTAAGTCAGGGGGCCCTACCCACACGTCAACAAGATGGTGTCAGTCGTGAAGAAAATTTTTATGAAAGCGCTAAGTCAAAGAGAAACATACCGAGCAATGATGCCAGACGTTCCCCTGTCCCTGAACCTGTTGTATCACAAGATGTGGCACCTGGTTGGAGGCGGTCGATTTCTATGCAACTCAATTGGACGACTTGAAGGACGTGGTGAACAAGTTCTGTTCCGAAAACAGCGGAGCTGTCAAAGAAGTGAAAGCGCTCTTTGAAAAGCCAGTGCTAGCTGTGGAGGTACGTTTAGCGTTTAGTGAAAATCATATGATTCCACGAACAGGAGGGCTCCCGTTTCAAGCTTCTGGATGGCTTGCGCAAGAAAGACGAAGTGCATTTTCACTAAACGCTAAACGTACCTCCACAGCTAGCACTGGCTTTTCAAAGAGCGCTTTCACTTCTTTGACAGCTCCGCTGTTTTCGGAACAGAACTTGTTCACCACGTCCTTCAAGTCGTCCAATTGAGTTGCATAGAAATCGACCGCCTCCAACCAGGTGCCACATCTTGTGATACAACAGGTTCAGGGACAGGGGAACGTCTGGCATCATTGCTCGGTATGTTTCTCTTTGACTTAGCGCTTTCATAAAAATTTTCTTCACGACTGACACCATCTTGTTGACGTGTGGGTAGGGCCCCCTGACTTACTATGACACGCGCTTGAGACCGTGCACCAAACACGTTACGTGCACGAGGGTTCGATAGAAAAATTTCGGGGGAAGCCTTTGTCGTGTACGCAGCTGCACCTGCGTAAAATATCCTAAACTTCTCTCTGCCCCCATCTGGCCAGAGTAGCTTGAGAACATCGTTTACGAATCTAGCTACGGTACCATGGTTTGTTTTCTCGAGTGTTCGACTCGCCGACAGCAGCCGCTAGCAGATAAGGCCTCTGGACCTTCGATTATCAAGTTTTCCAACAAGAAGATGTGCCACCTAGCGACCGCAAGCGTCCGTCGTCTCATCCGCAGCAGCCCATATTTGGGCCATTAGCAACAGAGCGCCTTACTTCATTCATATCTTTCTCGTACACAAGAGACAGGTAATTCTTTCGGAGAGTTGATTCTGCCGGTATCTTCCTGAGAGTATACTTCTCGAGGCATTTTCTTAGTGTCGGGTTTTCGAGCTTCCACCACAGAATATATTAGTTGTGACAAGCGCTTCAGAGAGGTCCTCCGCACAAAATTCGTCACGCTCAAGACGAGAGCTCACGGCGTGGGGATGTAGACATTGTGAAGTTCTGCTCCCCTTTGCTTTTTTCAGAAATGTGCGACATCACATGCTGGTCAACTTGAAACTTCCTTTCTGCATTGACCTATAAGAGACAGAAAGAAAAAAAAGGAAAATAACGGAAAAATCGAGTCTGGAAACAGCCGGGACAGTTGAATTTCTGCGAAGTAAATAAATACCAAGGAAGGACTTTGATTTTAGCGTCGTTAATAAGCGTCCTTGCGCGTACATTGTGTCGCAAGCGAGCCCCCATTTACGCTTATTTGCTCTAAACATTCCCGTTCGTAATCTTCCCCAATGCATGAAAGCCCATGCCTTGTAATGCGTGTTTCTTTTTTACCTTCTCGCAAATCCTCCAGAACAATATCTTTCCGTCGGTGCACAAATCTGGGTTCTCCGTCGTCCATCTCTTGTAGAGGTATGAAGTTGATGGCTTAGGTCTGGGCATAGTAAGGAAACGACGTAAAAGCGACAGACGAACGGCTTAGAAGGGAACGCGTCATACTCTCTGTTGCAGATAGAGAGGGCACAAGATGCATTCAACGCAACCAGAGTGGCGTGGACACCCGCAGGGACGGAATCTCAAGAAGACGTCACGATGCCAAGTGTCTAATCCGCAGGTTGCAATGTGAAATATGGATTGATACGTCATATGTGATGAGCAGGGGAAATATGCAGCAACTTATGAAATATGCATTTACATGCACTTCAGACTTACTGCAGATCGTTTGGGACTGCAGCAGGCAGGTGCTGGCGGGCGAGTTCGATTATTAATGCAGACATATATGGCTGTCCTGTTAATCACAATTTATTGTTGTGCTGCTGCGGTCCCAGCATGGAATCTTTAATGGAAAAGTGGTAAGATGTGCTAAATTTTGAGCTGACTTCGGAAAACTATACCATACTTTGTAAAGGTAGGGGATCTAGATGAGGACGAGTGGATTTGATAACCCAATAAACTTGAGTTAATTCGACCTTTGCAGCAAACTTGATAACACAGTGAACTTCCATTAATTCGACCGTGACAGGAATGCGAAAGTTTATATCAAATTGTATCAAGATCGAATTGAAGAATAGGTTAAAAAATGAGCGAGGTCAACTTCCCTTTTATGTATTAGTGTGTGCACTTGAAACACGCATCTGAAAACATGCCGTCGCATGTTATAGAACCGCAAGTACAGCAAGTTGACATCCTCCGAGAAACCATCCTGACAAGCGAGCTCTGATCGTATGTAATAACTTCTCCATGACCCTTTCATGGCATTTTCAGTTGGCGTTTGACTAACGCTCGGACTCATAGATGGCGACTCCTATTTCATAATTTCATCTCTGGGTGTATTGCCCGTTACTATCATCAGCAGTAAGCGATAACATTTGTGCACCATCATAGTACACAGTATGCACTTATACAGCTTTGAGGTATTCGAGCAATATGAAGATATACTAAAAATTGCACAACCGAGTACAGGCATCACTGACTCGAGAAAAATAAGCGTAACCTAATTATATGACACCAAAACAAAAATAACAAAAATACTCATACGAGAAAAACGAGTCCCCAATCGAGTTCAGCTTGTTCCGTCTGAACTACACTTTATCTCTCGCAAATACCGGAGAGTGGTGCAAGTCCAAACAGCACAATGTTCTGAAAGTAAATTGCAAGGGGGTGGCCGGGTAGGTGGAAAGCCTTGAACAGACCCGTCAAACTAAAGAACATTGATAAGACACATGCCATCCACCCCCATTGCACTCGACATTCAGTACATTGTGCTTCTGCATTGTGCAATCGTGCACAATAGGGATTATTTGTAGAGTTCGAACGTGAACAGTGTGACAAGGCATTGCGAATGTGGTGCCATCTAGTTTTTCAAAGATCGAGAATCAGAGATGCGCCTGGACTGGTATGCCCTCAGAATGTCCTGTTTATGAAATTTCAGACGCAAGAAAAAGTACTGATACGCACCATATTATGAACAAGCCCAGAGGCACTTGTGAACAAGAATACTCAGGTCGCATTTCTTCAAATGCGCAGTTCAAGATCACCACCACAACAGATGAACTGCAGCCCGACAGCACTGCACTATTCACTATGAATGACCAACCTGCTGAGCGTCATCGAGACGAGAGCAAGCCATGTGCACTTGCATGCATGTCGAAAGCCAGCCTTGAATGCCACATGTTTGCACACTCTCACAATGAGTCCGAAAAGTCTCCCACTGCTCCTCCAACGGATGTTCAGATGGGAGAGAAGAGTTCTGGGTGCAACATCTATTCCTCTGCATTCTCGTGGTCTGCAGGTGACGAGAACCACATGGTGAAGCATACTGACAAGAGGCCATACAAGACCGATGTCTGCCCTGCCGAGTTCAGCCTGAGCGGGAACCTACAGCAGCACAAGCAAACAGATTCATGCAAGAAACCATACAAGTGCGATGTCTGCCCTGCGGAGTTCAGCCGGAGTTCTCACCTGCAGCGTCACAAGCTGACACACACGGGCGAGAAGCCATACAAGTGCGACCTCTGTCCTGCAGAGTTCAGCCAGAGGGGGACCCTACAGCGTCACAAGTGGACACACACGGGTGAGAAGCCATACAAGTGCGATGTCTGCTCTGCGGAGTTTAGCCGAGGTGAGCTACTACAGCAGTACAAGCGGACACACACATATAAGAAGCCATAAAAGTGTGATGTCTGCCACGCAGAGTTCAGCCAGAGCGGGACCCTGCAGCAGCACAAGCGGACACACACGGGCGAGAAGCCATACAAGTGCGGTCTCTGTCCTGCAGTGTTCAGACAGCGTGTAACCTTGTCACGTTACAAGCGAACACACACGGGTGAGCAGCCATAAAATTGCAGCCTCTGCCCTGCAGTGTTTATCCACAACCCAAACTTGCAGTGTGATGCAAGTGCGGTTTCTGTCCCACAGAACAGCACAAGCAGGCACCCTGGGGTGAGAAGCCACAAAAGAACATTCTCTGTTCTGCAGACCTGAGGCACAACACAAAGCTGCAGTGTAGCAAGAAGACTTACATGAAAGCGAAGCCATACAAGTGCAACCTCTGTGCTGCACAATTCATATGGAGCAGGAACGAAGTTAGAGAAGCTGCTGCTAGAGCTAGTTCAGCCAGAGCACGAACTTGTGGCTTAACGTGTAGCCAGGACACACTTGGAATAGTGACCATAGAAGTGCGCAGGGACCAAGTACACTTGAAAGAGTGCCAGTGCTGTGGTGTTGTGTGTCCTGAACCCAGAGGCCTGAAGAAGCACATGCTAATGCCTGTGCATGGGGGAAGGCTGTATGGATGCAATCTGTATCCCACCGTGTTTTATTTCTGGTTCTGGTAACTCGCACGCATGAACAGACCGAGGCTAAAAAGAGTTGGGTTGGGTGGTGACACATGTGAAACGTAAACAAATGAAAAACAGTGCAAAGTACAGGCAGACCATGCTACTCCTAACCAAGGTTTACTTCCATGAACGACATGCATTTCATTGTTTCTTGTTTGCCTCTTTATTCCTTGCCTTTTATTGCTTTTTTTTCTCTTTATTCCTCCTTATTATGATGATGAATACTTCTTTTAAGCCTTACATCTCTTCAACCAGTAACATGAACAAATAAATCAACCCAAAGAAATAAAAGAAAAATATTTCTACAAGACCCGACAACTTGTAAGAGGAATCCTGACAAACACATTTTGTTTGACAAGCATCTATTGTAGAACGTGTTACAATTTGTAAATGACATCTCGGGAGAAATCACAGGGAGACAGTCGTGTGTGGTATGAGAGATTAAAAACTGTGAAGTCAGTCTTTTTTGTGTGTGTGTGTGCCGAGAAGCTTGACTGGATACTGCAACTACTAGAACTACAACTAGGACAACTACTACTCTACAAACTTGACGATACTGGATTCTTCTGTAATTGAGAGTGATAATAGGGTAATGGGATAAATAGGGTCCAGAAATTGAAGCACTAAAAACGATGGGAGTAGCCAGCCACCTGTTTACGTAGTGGCAAGAGCGTGTAAGTATCCAAAGTTATTGTGATTTACAAAAGCAGTGACAGAAACTGTCCATCTAATTGCCGCCCCATTTCAGTGTTACCGGTCTTTTCCGATGGTTTTGAATGCGTGATTTATAGTTGACTTGCCGCTTATTTTAATAATGGCACAGGCTACACAGGCCACAGGCTAGTTCTCCAGTGGGTTCTAGCCCATTGTGGTGTCGTGGGGAACGAGCAGGCCGACAGCGCCGCAGAAGCAGCACTCTCGTATCGGAAACGGACCCGTATTGTTCTGCTGAGAGGAGACCGCCGTTCCATTCTGCGACGCCTAGGGACACCCCTGGCTTCCCGCCAACGGACAACCGACATTCTTCCCCCCTCTATGTTGAACAGAGTTGATCCCACGCTCGCTTTCCGCATGCCACGAAACACCTCTCGTCAAGATGCTGCATTAATCCACTGAATGCGCCTCGATGTGGCCTTTACAGCTCAGTGGCGTTACTGCTGAGACAAGTTGACTCTCCCACCTGCTGCCACTGTGGTGCTCTTGAGGATCTGGAGCACATTCTTCTTCATTGCCCTCACTACGAACCTTCCCGAACCACACTCTCCGAGTCTCTTCGTCAGCTGGACTCTCGCCCTTTCTCCCTATCGAAATTGCTTGGTCCCTGGCCCAATCCAGCCCAGCAACGCTCTGCGCTCAAAGCTCTTCTGACATTTCTGGACACCATCGGACTTCGATCGTTATTGTGAAGGGGCTCGTTATTTTATTCCCCCCATTCCATCCAGCAATGGGGTAGAGTATCGCCTGTGGCGATGAAACTCCCCACTCTCCAAGGTCGAAAATAAAGTTGTTGTTGTTATTTTAATAAATAGGACCTTCTTTCCATCGTTACTTTCTTAGTCAATTTGAGGCATTGTATGTATTTGTCCCTATGTTGTTCCAGCCTCAGAACATCGGTTATTTCATGTTTAACAATTGCCGCCTGCGTCGATCCCGTCGTATGATTGTGTGTATGACTGAGAAAAATGTAAGAGTGAAAGGAGGATGAATGAGGGAGAGTGGTTGATTTGTCCCCTCAGATGACGCACCTTTGGAAGTCGCTGAGAAGGCGTGTTAGCTTAGCTCAATTGGTAGAGCCCTAGACCGGCAATCCAGAAGATGTGGGTTCGAGTCCAACAGCTGGCTAACCTTTTCAGTGACTTTCATCTTTCATCGTGTTCCGTAAACTTTTGCCACAAAGATATGCAACAGAGGATATGAAATGAATGTGCGGCACAGTGCCAGGTCCCAAACAAACGATTCAACATGACTCGAACACACACAGCCCAGGCAGCACAAACCCTCGGGAAAAGAATGGGAACGCAATGGGGGCTTCGGCTCCTGAACGAGGGATAGTGCCCGACTGGTTCCCAGCGGTGTGGGAACTGAGGAGGTAGAACATAAGAGAAGATAAGGTAGTCTCCCGACCGTGCCCTGATCATTTCCCGCTCTGGACTGACCTTGGTCATGTGACCAAAATATAGGATCGCTCCCCGATGCTGATCTGATCACTTCACGATAATCAGTCACATGACCGGGGTGCAGCAACAGATTTCTCTTCCCAGACAGTCAGGCGCCGAGTGATGCAATCACGTAACCGACAGTTTCGAATCTGGCCAATGATGTTCCTCGATCATCCAGCCGTGTTTGCACTGTCGGAGTCCACGTCACTCTCGCTGCGAGAAACGAATGTATCCGGCCGTGCTCCCGAAACTTTTGAGGAATTCCAACATTTTCGAGTGGTAAGCGGTGTTAGCTTAGCTCAATTGGTAGAGCCCTGGACCGGTAATCCAGAAGATGTGGGTTCGACTCCTACAGCTGGCTAACCTTTTCTTACATCTTTCTGTTCCTTATTGTTTCTGAGACGATTCGCTCCCCCTCCTCCGCTGCATGTGTCACGATCACCCTGGTGGTTGGAACTCTCAGTTTGAGAAACACTGGCCTACACTGTATCTCCGTGGCAGTCGTGTTGCCAGACTACGTGGACGACATGACGTGAGGCGCGTTGTGGCACACTGAGTGACTACAGGCATGACAGAGCAGGTAGGGGTGTCCGCTCGTTGGCAATAGCAAAGGGCATGCGTAACTCTATGAAGCAGCCTGTTCAAATCCAACGACCGATGGGCTATGCCACAATTTTCCGCCGAATGTCGGCGCACTGCTCCCTGAAATCATCCCAGTGCCCACATCAAACCCCTGTGCCCCACTCCCTTCTGCTGTCCGCGCTGCACCTGCGAACATCTGTACATCGCTCACCAACATCTCCTAGACAGCAGAAGACCGGTTTACTCCTATGTCACACAAAGAAGCGTGCTGGTACAATTCCGTTAACACTGTCGTGACATCAATGTAAGAGCGAACAAGAGAAAACATGAGCAGCTCGAAAAGGGCACACAGGCCTTCTGCTATGTGTTGCTCTCACTCAATGTTCCTCCGTAGCACTTATACGTAATCATCATTCAGCCTCCCACGTCGGACACGCCTTACAAAAACCACGCTCTAGGTTGGGATGTTCAAGACTAGTAACGTGAATCCAGACACTATAAAGGAATCGGCTGCTTGGCTTATCATATTTTTGGAGCCGTTATCGTAAAGGCCTTCCGATCTGCCAGATCTCCTCTAATCATTAAAAATCTCCCCACTGATCCCCCGCTGGGATAAAGAAACGAAGGAGGGGGTGATAGCGCGTCGCATCAAAGGACCCCTTTCCACTTACGCTAGGCTGCACCAAGTCCAGAAAGTGTATTAATGAATTGCAAGCACTTTTAAAAAAAGTATTTATACACGAAAAGAAAATAAACACAAGGCCATGACTCTATTGAATAGGACGCAGGGCATCTGGTTGAAGGACCGGCACTTGACCTTTCAGCAAATACGAGAGGGAGGCGAGCCACTTTAAACTTGCAACTTCAATCGTACACAATGGGGATGATTTCCGGAGCCTGACGAGGACAGCGTGAAAAGGCACAGAGAACGTGGTGCCATCTGGTTTTTCAAAAATTGTGAAGTAGAGATGCGGTTGAACTGGTTCGCCCTCTGAATGTTCGACTTTTTTTAAATTTCAGGAGCAAGAGAAAGCTCCGGTACCCTCCATATTAAGGACAAGCCCAGAGGCACTTGTGATCAAGTATCTCCAGGTTGCACTTTCTCAAATGCGCGGTTCAAGATCAGCACAGCAACGGTTGAAGCGTTAAACAACACTGCAGTAGTCACTATCGAAGATCCACCCACGGAACGACCTCCAGAAAAGCACAAGTCATGTGGACTTGCATGCACGTCCAAAGCCAGACTGGAAAATCACATGTTTGCACACTGTCACAATGAGTCTGAAAAGTGTCCTGCTACTCCTCCATCAAATGTTCAGATGGGAGAGGAGGACTTTGGGTGCGACGTGTGTCCCTCTGCATTCTCACAGTCTGTCAGTCACGAAAACCACGTGTCGAAGCGTACTGATGAGAAGACATACAGGTGCGATCTCTGTCCTGCAGAGGTCAACCGGAATGCGCATCTACGGCTTCACAAGCGGACAGTCAAGGGGGAGAAGCCATACAAGTGTGATGTCTGCCCTGCAAAGTCCAGCCGGAGCAGTGACCTGCAGCGCCATAAGAGGACACACACCGGTGAGAAGCCATACAAGTGAGAAGCCATACCGGTAAGATACCATACAAGTGCGACGTCTGTCCTGGAAAGTTCAGCCGGGGCGGGCACCTACGGACCACAAGAGGACACACACTGGCCAGAAGTCATACAAGTGTGACCTCTGTCCTGCAGAGTTCATCCAGAGTACGCACCTGCAGCATCACAAGAATAAACACATGGGCGAGAAGCCATACAACTGTGATGTCTGTCCTGCAGAGTTCATCCCGAGCACGAACATGCAGCGTCACAAGAGGACGCACACGGGCGAGAAGCCATACAAGTGTGATGTCTGCCTTGCAAAGTTCAGCCGGAGCAGTGACCTGCAGCGCCATAAGAGGACACACACCGGTGAGAAGCCATACAAGTGCGATGGTTCTCCTGCAAAGTTCAGCCGGAGCGGGCACCTACGGGACCACAAGCGGACACACACTTGAAGGAAACCATACAAGTGCCATGTCTACCTTGCGCAGTTCAGCCAGAGCAAGCACCTACAGCATCACATGCGGACATACGTGGGGGAGCAGCCATAAAAGTGGGACCTCTGTCCCGCTTCTCAGCTTGTTCAGCGAGAGCATGAACCTCAAGCTTGATAAGTAGCCATGAGGCACCTGAGATAGAAACCATGCATTTATGCAAGAAAGCATCCGTCCCAATGTCAATTCTGTTGTCCTCTACCCGGACACCTGAACAAGTACTTCTTTGTGCACAGAGAGGCAATGCTGTATGACACCACATTTTATTTTTGATATTTTGAAACTCGCACACAAGAACAGACTGAGTCAGTTTAAAAAAAGTTGGATTGAAGCTGGATTGGGTAGTGATGCATGTCAGAAGTTCAACCCAAAGGAAACCCAGTGCCTGTGAAATGACATCTATGGAGCGATCACTGTGAGGCAGTTGTGTGTTGTATGAGAGATTAAATGTTGTTGTGATGTTTATTACATGAGGCGCGCGTTAGCTTTATTAATGAATAACTGTTCTCGTGACTGACGCTTCAGGCACAGTTGAGAAACGTTCGTTACGGCAGTTACAACTAGTCCCGCCTTCCGCGGAGAAGGGGTTTTTTGAGAACGGGCGCAATCATACTGCCGCCGATGGGGCTGTCCCACGTTCTATCGTTAGCAGTGGTGTCCACAGCCTCGGGGGAACGCTTTTTTATGCGAGGGAGTGACTGGGCACTACAACTACCCCAGGGCTGTTACTTGACGTTACTGGATTATCCTCAGATCTGTTCAGTGATTAGCCTTGCGTGTGTCGGAAAATGGAAATTGATCCGAGGGACCAAATGCTTCTTTAGGATATCGTTCATGTGATTGTCCTGGTGGATCTTTACTCCTGGACCCACGAGCTTTCCAGCACATCTGACGCTTCTATTCCATCATCGCCGATCAGGACTCGAGTTCCAGGTGAGTTTCAGGCGTCTACATCTCTTTCACGCTGGGGCAGTATTCATGGAGGAAGGAAACACCAGGAGCGGCTCTTCCTTCCAGACTGGCATAGCCGCCCTCTAGCAGTCGCTCGGGTCAATATCGCCATTACGTCCTGTCCACCACGTGATCCTCTCTAAAGTTCCGGTTTTGCGAGACTTTGTTTCTCGCGCTGCTCTCCGTGTGATTTCGCTTTTCGAAAGTCATTTATTGTGAAAATGTGAGCACCTTCGTAGAAACGAGGTAGTATATCGTAATGTGTTTCTGTCCCGGCTGCGGCTCTCGCCGAACAGAAAGCAGCTCTGTCGCACGGGAACACGTTTTACTCGTAAGTACACGATCAGTTATTTTAGTCTCCTGTGTGTGTTCGAGTCGTGTTGAATCGTTTGTTTGGGACCTGGCACTGTGCCGCAGATTCATTTCATATCCTCTGTTGCATATCTTTGTGGCAAAAGTTTACGGAACACGATGAAAGATGAAAGTCACTGAAAAGGTTAGCCAGCTGTTGGACTCGAACCCACATCTTCTGGATTGCCGGTCTAGGGCTCTACCAATTGAGCTAAGCTAACACGCCTTCTCAGCGACTTCCAAAGGTGCGTCATCTGAAGGGACAAACCAGCCACTCTCTCTCACTCATCCTCCTTTCACTCTTACATTTTTGCTCACTCATACACACATTCATACGACGGGATCGACGCAGGCGGCAATTGTTAAACATGAAATAACCGATGTTCTGAGGCTGGAACAACATAGAAGGGACAAATACATACAAAGCCGAAGGCTTTGTATGTATTTGTCTCTTCTATGTTGTTCCAGCCTCAGAACATCAGTTATTTCATTTACGGAACACGGCGCCTGCCCATTTCTTCATAGGAGCGTCCCCATGCGGGCTATGACGAAAGATTGAATAAGAAACGGGTGGCCGGTTATTCCTTCCATCTCTCAGTATGTGTGCCTACTCCTACTTGCTGCTAGGTTGTCGCTCCGTTGCAGAAATGCTGCACACCGGTGTTGCGTAAACTTTTGTCCCAAGCTGTAGGAATCTGATTAATGGTGTGCTGGGTCGTTAGTTACACGTGTGGTAGTGGGTCAGTTCGTGTAGAGGCTTTCAGAGCCTTTTGTGTATTTCAGACGTCGTCCCACGTGGTCACTTCACGTGGGATATGCACCCGTTGAGACTGACCAAGTTTAGGCCCGAACACCCTGTTACGTATTTCACACTCTGGGGGTCGGTCGGTTCATGTAGAACATGCACCCGTCGAGGCTGGCCAAGGTCAGGTCAGGACTGCCTTTTACGAATTTTTTACACTTTGGCGAGTGGGTCAGTTTATGTATGGATATGAACACGTAGAGACTGACTAAGGTTAGGTCAGGTGAAGATTTTCCTGACCAAACCTTTGTCAGCCTTCACGGCTGCATATTCTACATGAACCGGCGCACACCCCAATTTGTGAAATAGATAAAAGACACTCCTTACCTAACATTGTCAGTCTCGACGGATGCGCCGTGTCGCCAAGTGAAAACTGGCCCTTAGTTACCTCAAGATCATCGTTGTTCAGAATATGATATTGTCCTCTTTCCGGTTGATTTGTTCTTTTTCGAGATTTGCGAACCCCTTTCCGTGACAATCTGGATGTATACGATAACTCCTAGAAAAAGGATCCACTCTTCTGCGAACCGATAAATGTATCGTTCGGCAAAATGGTTGATGGTGAGAGTGTTACGCAGTTAAGTTGGGTTTTCAGACTGCATGTGTTGTTATCGCTGCACGGCGTGCAGTTGTGCAGACACACGGGATCCGATGAAAATGCAGTCGTAGAGAAAATCGAAAGAGAAATAAACGAACGCAATATCTGCTGCTTAGTACAATTTATTGCCCTCAAAAGTTCCCCCCACCCATGATCATGTTGGTGAAAGAGAATGCCAGGGACTCTTATTTCATATACGTGCAATTGATCGTTTCGTTGTTAAGGGTTGCCGGTCAGCCATGTTTTTCATCCACTGAGAAGGAAGCATTTCTTACACTCGCTAAACTTTGTGCAAAGGATGTTACGAGGGCATGTTTTACCCTCAACACAAGCGCAGGCACCGAAGACATCGTCACGCCCTGCAAAGGGAAAAGTCCTCACAATGATGGCTATACGGTAACATCGCTAATAAGTCCAAAAGTCCTTACGTTCAAGCTCGTGTCCTTCAGGTGCAGCTTCACTGGCGACAAATACACCTTAAAAAAACTGGGAAATTTTGAGTTTCTCGCACTCTCAAGTTCCCCGCCACCTGGATCGCATCAGGTGAGCTGTTACGTCACGCGCTTTCGACAGCTTGTTACGCGTCCTGGGCACCTGTTCACGTGACATGCACCACAAGAATTGATTCATCGCCAAAGGTTACACCCCCTGTCTACACTGGCTGACGTGTGCATTGGAATGATAGCAATCTGTCCGACACATCAACACACGCATTAAACATGAACACAATGCACTCACCGCAATAGAGTCATAATTACCGCGGAAATTGAATGTACAGCACGGCGCTCGAAATAACGAACGGTTGACGGGAAACACTGCACCTGGCCCGACCGCCTCTTCCAGCCCCAATTCTCCGGAGCAACTGGCGATAACTGGTTTCCGCGGCAAAGGGAGAGGGCGCTCAACCCCACTGACAAGCAAATCACTTCCGTTCCCCTGGTGACCGGGGAGTTGCGAGCGCCGCCACACGCGAGAGATGGCGATCCGATAACCGCGCGTCGTCTGCTAGCTCCAAATGCGTAGACGTGGCAGCGCTTTCCTAGGAATGCGGAGAGGAATGGAAATTCGGCGCTAGCAGACGATGCCTGGTTATCGGATCGCCATCTCTCCCGTGTGGTGCCGCTCGCAGCCCCTCCGCCACCAGGGGAACGCGATGACGCGAAGGCATTACAGCAATTACGAACACCGGGCGCTATTAGCGATATCATATTTTCACAGTTCCAATCACGTCACCGCATGGTCGGGCTAAGCCTAAACGACGAAATCTCGCCGAAGTCCCCTCGTCAAAATACGTACGCGAAAATCCTGGGCTACCCTCGATATCGTTTTGGCACAGTGCCAATCACTTCAGCGCGTGGTCGAGCTAAGCCTAACCGACGAAATTTTGCAACGGCCGCCCTACACCCCCCCCCCCCCCCCAAACACGCAGTAAACACGACAAGCCTGCGATATCAGCGATATCATATTTTCACAGTTCGAACAGTTCAAACCAATCCGTGTTCACGGCACGGTGAGCTACTGGTGAGGACGAATGCAACTCCGGAAAATCTCTCGACGAGGAATCTTCTGTTGCGAAGAACACACTTTCCAGCACGCTATCACACGAAGAAGTTGTGTGAGCGAATTGGAATTCCAGCGCACTCATGTGCAAGGACTTAGACATTCTCGACATAGAAAGTGGTCAAAAATGCTAAGGCCATTTTCGTTTTCGCTGGATTAGCGACCGGAAGAGCGCGTATTACATGCGTCCTCGACAGATGGCGCGGGGTGATGCAATTGTTGACAGACTGCTCCGTTTCCTAATAGGTCCCTGGACATGCAACCATGGAAACTTCGATTACAGAGAAACTTCAGAGATTTCAGCGGAGTTCTTTGATATTTGAACGTTTAAGGTTCTCGCTGAACAGAAAGTGTTTCGATGGGCTTATATTCGCTTTTCGGTCCCTTTAACCTTGGTCAATCTCGAGAGGTGCATATTCTACATGAACTAATCGCTCCGCAACCCATCAAATACAACGCTCCCGTAACGTAACCTTGGTCGGTCTCGAAAGGTGCATATTCTGATAAACTGATACACTCCACAACAATTGAAATACAAAGCAGGCTCTCCTGACTTAACCTTGGTCAGTCCCGAGGGGTGCATATTCTACATGAACATACCGGTCCGACACCCATCAAATACGTAAAAGGCTCC
Organism: Ornithodoros turicata; assembly: GCF_037126465.1. Classification (NCBI taxonomy): domain Eukaryota; kingdom Metazoa; phylum Arthropoda; class Arachnida; order Ixodida; family Argasidae; genus Ornithodoros; species Ornithodoros turicata. The sequence continues at coordinate 471,492 of NW_026999423.1, forward strand.
CCTGTGGGGAGCCTTTTGCAAAAGTGCGGCAAAAGTTTAAATATTTTTATTAGTGGCCAATGTATAAATAAAGCAGCTGGAAAACAAGAAGCAAGTAAAACGGTGACCTTATGTTCGCCTTGAAAGTTACGAGCGTAAGCGTTTGTCCGGTGAGCTTTTGTCTGTGTCCAGGGAGATACACCGTATGAGCGGTGCAGTCCCTTGAGAAAGTTGCCTTATTTCAGGGAAGGAGCGGAACCACAACGCATTGTGTCACCAAAATAGTTGTTCTTAGGCCAAACTCCAAAGCGCGTTGTCCTCTCCTCTAGCATTACATGATAACTCATTGCAGTTATGCTCCTACATTTGACCCGAACGTGAAAACCGTAAACTCCGAATTTAAAATTATCCCAGCATTTTGTTCCACGTTGATATGTTATCTCTCGTTGCACCACAAGGGAGACCGTTAATTTTACTCCCTACACTCTTAGAAAAAAAGGTGAAGCAGTTACACCTTTTAGAAGGTAATAGTTGTCACTATATGTTGTGCCTAAAAGGTTGCGAAGTTCTATCTGCTACCTCACTCTCAAAACAGAACTTCCACGCGTAACAAGTTTTCCCGCTTCTGATTCGGTCAACCACGGGGGCGTACGCCTTTCTGTAGTGATTTGGATAAATGATGATTTCATTTACCACCACATTTTACACCCTTTATTAGACGCCATGTTGACGTCGGTGTCAACTATAGAAGTTACCCCCTTTTCACACCCTTCTTTCTTCTCCCTGATTTGAATGGGGAATGCATCGGAAAGTACAACAACAGGAAACGAGAAACCGCACTTATGAGGTTACCGCATGCGCATAGTTGTGCACGGCGTCACTTCGTATTTTACACTTTGCCATCCTTGTTTCTTTCTACTTCTTCTTCTTCTCCTTGGAATACGTAGTAAGCAACACGCGTCTTTTTTTTTTCTGTCTGATATAACTTGCTGTGTTTCATCCTTTCTTTTTTCTTTTTTTGGTTCTAATAAATACATCCCCTTGTACGTGCGTATTTAGCGAATCAATGCACCACGCAGCAATTTCCACGCGCTGTATAATCTGAATCCCTGTCTCGTTCATGGCCATAACCTTGTCATCTTGTTTACGGTTGATGTCGAATTTTGTTTTATTTTTGATATCCCACGTGCACATGTGGCTGTGAACGCGTGCTTGCAAAGGAAATGCCATGTACAAAGTACAGGTAGGTTAGTTGTAGTTGTACGAGGTAGTTTAGTTTTTGTATTTTACGTGCACATGTGGTTGTGAACGCGTGCTTGCAAAGGAAATGCCATGTACAAGGTACTTACTGGAAAGTCAATTCTCGTCGGGGACTTTTCAGAAATCTCATTGATACAGATATTTATGAAGGAATCACGTACACCTGTATGGAGTGTCCTATAAAAGCCAGGCAGTTCCGATAGTGTACATACATCTGAAATATCCTCTCTATACAGGTAAGCACTTCTTTGAGAGATAACCGCTTTTTATTACTTCCTGTACTGTACTAGCATGGTTCTCTGTTTGAAGTACTTTGCGTTGGCTATTATGTGGTGTAATGCAATTGAATACATCTAATCACTTCGTAACCACGGTTCCTTTGGCACAGTTCTAACCCTACCACGTTTGTGATATGATAAGATGTCGGTCTGTTCCTCCTTCAAAATATCTCGACTCAAAGATGACTCTGAAAAACGAGGGCGTTGGAAAAAAAGACTCCTGTGATAGTATCCATTTATCGCCAGAAAAGCGTATTCTCAGCGTCAACGTCAAAGTTTTAGAAGCCTAACCTTAAATGCTAAACTCGCAACTCATTCTCCACACGAGACAGTTCATGTTCTGAGGCTGGAACACATGTCTAGAAGGACAAACACAAACGTGTTCATCATTTTTAAAATCATTTTTCACTTTCACACGGAGGAAGCGAGGTTTCTACCGAAACTATTTCTGAGGACTTCAAACAAACAAGCTCTTTTATTCTCTTTCTCCAGGAAAGTTTCAACGATCTCTTCGTGGACACAATGACGCCTCTACGTTTCGCTGTTGTCTTCGTCCTCCTCTTTGGTAACACTAATATGGGATCTAATATAGGATGTTGTGAAAGTTTGATCAAACCAAAAGTTCCACTTCGAGAGCTGCGGTAGTTTGCAACCGACAATTATTCTACCATGTCTACTATGTGGGGATGTCCTAGGATAGTACAAGAACCAGTAATTTATCCAGACCCTCTGCACCCCCCTAAAACTCCCCAAATGTTCTGTGACGCCCCCTACATTTTCGACGTGTGTATCCCCTACAGAGAGTGCCCTTAGGATTCTGGTTTAGATACATCACAGTGATGATATGTTATGATAACGTAACCATAATAATGACGCACCCCCCATTTTTTCCAACACCCCTCCACGCTTAGAATTCTGGGTAAACCACTGAAAAGAACACACGGTGTTGGAAACATTGGCGGGTTCCGAACTAGGGTTTTTGTCCCCGTCTTTTACCCCTAGCGGATTGCTCCAGGATAATTCAGCTTTAGTTAGGTTGAAAAGTATGGCGAAACTGACTGAAAAACACCGATATACACACCCCCTATCCTTTCCTTTTTCCTTGAACATGTCCTTCGCCCTAAGACAGCAGAAAGTTTTCTACACGAAGGCTTTCCTCGTCATTCGGTAACACGTTTAGAGAGATCAGGTAGTCACGTGAACAGGTGCCCAGGACGCGTAACAAGCTGTCGAAAGCGCGTGACGTAACAGCTCACCTGGTGCGATCCAAGTTGCGGGGAACTTGAGATTGCGAGAAACTCGAAAACTTCCCTTTCTTTTTAAGGTGTATTTGTCGCCAGTGAAGCTGCACCTGAAGGACACGAGCTTGAACGTAAGTTCCTTTGGAATTATTAACGATGTTACCGTATAGCCATCATTGTGAGGACGTTTCCCTTTGCAGGTCGTGACGATGACTTCGGTGTCTGCACTTGTGTTCAGGGTATTACATGCCCTCATAACATCCCTTGCACAAAGTTTAGCGAGTGTAAGAAATGCTTCGTTCTCGGTGGACGAAAACATGGCTGACCGGCAACCCTTAACAACGAAACGATCAACTGCACGTATATGAAATAAGAGTCCCTGGCATTCTCTTTCACCAACATGATCATGGGTGGCGGAAACTTTTGAGGGCAATAAATTGTACTAAGCAGCAGACGTTGCGTTCGTTTATTTCTCTTTCGATTTTCTCTACGACTGCATTTTCATCGGATCCCGTGCGCCTGCACAACTGCACGCCCTGCAGCGATAACAACACATGCCGTCTGAAAGCCCAGCTTTACTGCGTAACACTCTCGCCATCAACCATTTTGCCGAACGATACATTTATCGGTTCACAGAAGAGTGGATCCTTTTTCTAAGGATTATCGTATACATTTACTCGAACACGTAGAGACTGACCAAGGTAAGGTCAGGAAAATCTTCACCTGACCTAACCTTGGTCAGTCTCTACGTGTTCATATCTATACATAAACTGACCCACTCGCCAAAGTGTAAAAAATTCATAAAAGGCAGTCCTTACCTGACCCTGGCCAGTCTCGACGGGTGCATGTTCTACATGAACCGACCCACCCCAAGTGTGAAATACGTAACAGGGTGTAGAGGCCTAAACTTGGTCAGTCTCAACGGGTGCATATCACAACGTGAAGTGACCCACTCTACAACGCATGAAAAATATAGAAGGCTCTCCTAACCTACCCTTGGTACGTCAGTCCAGACGGTTGCATATTCTACATGAACTGACCATCTCCACGACGTCTGAAATACACAAAAGGCTCTGAAAGGCTCCACACAAACTGACCCACTATCACACGTGTAACTAACGACCCAGCACACCATTAATCTGATTCCTACAGCTTGGGACAAAAGTTTACGCAACACCGGTGTACAGCATTTCTCCAATGGAGCGACAACCTCAGCAAGCAGGAGTAGGCACACATACTGAGAGGTGGAAGGAATAGCCGGCCACCCGTTTCTTATTCGATCTCTTCGTCATAGCCCACATGGGGACGCTCCTATGAAGAAATGGGCAGGCGCCGTGTTCCGTAAACTTTGACCCCAAGCTGTACAACAACAGAGGATATGAAATGAATCTGCGGCACAGTGCCAGGTCCTGATTCAATATGACTCGAACACACACAGGCGACTAAAATAACTGATCGTGTACTTACGAACAAAACGTGTTCCCGTGACAGAGCTGCTTTCTGTTCGGCGAGAGCCGCAGACGGGACAGAAACACATTACCATACGTCGTTTGTACGACGTGCTCACATTTTCACAATAAATGACTTTCGAAAAGCGAAATCACACGGAGAGCAGCGCGAAAAACAAAGTCTCGCAAAACCGAAACTTTAGAGAGGATCACGTGGTGGACAGGACGTAATGGCGATTTTGACCCGAGCGACCGCTAGGGGGCAGCTACGCCAGTCTGGAGGAAAGTGCCGCTCCTGGTGTTTCCTTCCTCCATGGATACTGTCCCAGCGTGAAAAAGATGTAGACGCCTGAAACTCAACTGGAACTCGAGTCCTGATCGGCGATGAGGGAATAGACGCGTCAGATGTGCTGGAGAGCTCGTGGGTCCACGAGTAAAGATCCACCAGGGCAATCACATGAACGACATCGTAAAGAAGCATTTGGTCCCTTGGATCAATTTCCATTTTCGGTAACGAACCATACCTGTTTCAACGAGACTCGGCGCTAGCTTACAAAGGAACGACGGTGCACGGCTGGAGCAGAGCAAGTCTCAGTGATTTCATCTCGGCACAGTCCTCACACACAGTCCTCATGTCAATCACTCTATCTGCGGAGTATAATAAGCAAGGACATGTGGTACTCCTGACTGCAGACTCCTTCGAGTCTCATTTGACGAAGGCGTTGGACAAAATGGATGACTCCTTCCTGCGTCGTCATCTGCGAGTGCATCCCTAACAGAGGCGATACAGATCTGAGGTTAATCCAATGACGTCAAGTAGCAGGGGAGTAGTTGTATTGTCCAGTCACTCCCTCGCATAAAAAGCGTTCCCCCGAGACTGAGGACACCAGCGATAGAACGTCGGACAGCCCCATCGGCGGCAGTATGATTGCGCCCTTTCTCAAAAAACCCCTTCTCCTCGCAAGGCGGGACTAGTTTTAACTGCCGTAACGAACGTTTCTCAACTGTACCTGAAGCGTCAGTCACGAGAACATCCATTCATTAATAAAGCTAACGCTGTCTCATGTGACAAACATCACAACCACATTTAATCTCTCATACAACACACAACTGTCTCACAGTGATCGCTCCATAGATGTCATTCCACAGGCACTGGGTTTCCTTCTGACATCCATCACCCAATCCAGCTTCAATCCAACTTTTTTTCAAACTCACTCAGTCTGTTCATGTATGCGAGTTTAAAAATATCCAACAGAAATAAAATATGGTGTCATACAGCATTGCCTCTCTGTGCACTAGGATGTACTTGTTCAGGTGTCCGGGTAAAGGACAACGGAATTGACACTGGGACGGCTGCTTTCTTGCATAAATGCATCGTTTCTATCCCAAGTGCCTCATGGCCACTTGTCAAGTTTGAAGTTTACGCTCTCGCTGAACAAGCTGACGCTCTGCTAGCAGCTTGTTCTCTGGATAGTATGTGTTTGTACTGTGGCTGAACCCAGCAGGACAGAGGTTGCATTTCTGTGGCTTCACGCCCATAGACGTCCGCCTATAAAGCTGCAGGTTCGTGGTGTGCCTCAAGTTTGCAAAACAGAGAATGCTCCTGTATGACTTCTCGCCCCACGCCGTGGTTGTATTCTGCGGGACAGAGGTCCCACCTTTATGGCTGCTCCCCCATGTGTGTCCGCCTGTGATGCTGTAGGTGCTTGCTCTGGCTGAACTGCGCAGGGTAGACATGGCACTTGTATGGTTTCTCTCAAGTGTGTGTCCGCTTGTGGTCCCGTAGGTGCCCGCTCCGGCTGAACTCCGCAGGGCAGACACCACACTTGTATGGCTTTTCACCAGTGTGTGTCCTCTTATGACACTGCAGGTTACTTCTCTGGATGAACTCTGCAGGGCAGACATCGCACTTGCATGGCTTCTCGCCCATGTGTTTCTTCTTGTGATGCTGCAGGTGCGTACTCTGGATGAACTCTGCAGGACAGAGGTCACACTTGTATGGCTTCTCGCCAGTGTGTGTCCTCTTGTGGTTCCGTAGGTGCCCGCTCCGGCTGAACTTTGCAGGACAGACATCGCACTTGTATGGCTTCTCACCGGTGCGTGTCCTCTTATGGCACTGCATGTCACTGCTCCGGCGGAACTTTGCAGGGCAAACGTCACACTTGTATGGCTTCTCCCCATTGTGTGTCCGCTTGTGAAGCCGTAGATGCGCATTCCGGTTGAACTCTGCAGGACAGAGATCACACTTGCATGGATTCTCGCCAGTGTGCATCATCTTGTGGCGCTGCAGGTGCGTGCCCTGGATGAACTCTGCAGGACAGAGATCGCACCTGTATGTCTTCTCATCAGTACGCTTCAAAACGTGGTTTTCGTGACTGACAGACTGTGAGAATGCAGAGGGACACACGTCGCACCCAAAGCCCTCCTCTCCCACCCATCTGAACATTTGATGGAGGAGTAGCAGGACACTCAAACTCATTGTGACAGTGTGCAAACATGTGATGTTGCAGTCTTGCTTTGGACGTGCATGCAAGTCCACATGACTTGTTCTTTTCTGTAGGTCGTTCCTTGGACGGACCTTCCATAGTGGCTACTGCAATGTTGTTTAATAGCTCTTCAACCGTTGCTGTGCCGATCTTGAACTGCGCATTTGAGAAAGTGCAACCTAGAGATACCTGATCACAAGTGACTCTGGGCTTGTCCTCAATATGGAGGGTACCGGTGCTTTCTCTTGCTCCTGAAATTTCAAAAATCGAACATTCACAGGGCGAACCAGTCCTACCGCATCTCTAGTTCACAATTTTTGAAAAACCAGATGGCGCCACGTTCGCTGTGCCTTTTCACGCTGTCCTCGTCAGGCTCCGCAAATCACCCCCATTGTGAAGGATTGAAGTTGCATGTTTAAAGTGGCTCGCCCCCCTCTCGTATTTGCTGAAAGGTCAAGTGCCTTCAATGTCAACGTCCTTGAAACAGATGCCCTGAGTCGCATTCAGGACAGTCATATGGCCTTCTGTTTCTTTTCTTTTCCTGTATAAGTACTTTTTTAAACGTGTTAGCAATTCATTAATTCACTTTCTGGACTTGGTGAAGCGTAGCGTCAGTGGAAAGGGTTCCTTTGATTTTCGCGATGCGCTGTCACCTCCTCCTTCGTTTCTTTATCGCAACGAGGGGTCAGTGAGGAGATTTTGAATGATTAGAGGAGATCTGGCAGGTCGGAAGGCCTTTACGATAACGGCTCCAAAAATATAAGCCAAGCGCCCAATTTTTTTATAGTGATTGGATTCACGATACTGGTCTTGAATGTCACAACTTAGAGCGTGGTTCTTGTAAGGGGTGTTCGACGCGCAAGGATCAATAATGGGTGCTTCTTTGTGATTACGTATTACTGCCATGAAGGAACGTTGGGTGTGAGCAATAGATAGCAAAAGGCCTTGAGCTCTTCGAGCTGCTGATGTTTTCTCTTGTTCGCTCTTGCATTGATGTCACGGCAGCGTTAAGAGAGTTGTACCAGCACGCTTCTTTGTGTGACATAGGAGTAAGCCGGCCTTCTGCTGTCTAGGAGGTGTTGGTGAGCGATGTACAGATGTTCGCAGATGCAGCGCGAACAGCGAAGGAGTGGGGCAGAGGGGCTTGATGTGGGCCCAGGGATGATTTCAGGGAGAAGTGCGCCGACATTCGTCGGAAAATTGTTGTATAGCCCATCGGTAATTGGATTTGAACAGGCTGCTTCATAGTCTTACGCACGCCCTTTGCTATCGCCAACGAGCGGACGCCCCTACCCGCTCCGCCATGCCTGTTGTTACTCAGTGTGCCACAACGCGCCTCACGTGATGTCGTCCACGTCGTCGTGGCAACACGCCTGCCACGGAGATACAGTGTAGGCCAGTGTCTCCCAAACTGAGGTTTCCAACCACCAGGGTGATTGTGACACATTCAGCGGAGGAAGGGGGGAGCGAATCGGCTCAGAAACAATAAAGAACAGAAGTCCATAGACCATGAAAGATGAAAGTCACTGAAAAGGTTAGCCAGCTGTAGGAGTCGAACCCACATCTTCTGGATTACCGGTCCAGGGCTCTACCAATTGAGCTAAGGTAACACGCCTCTTCAGCGACTTCCAAAGGTGCGTCACCTGAAGGGACAAATCAACCACTCTCTCTCACTCATCCTCCTTTCACTCTTATATTTTTCTCAGTCATGCACACAATCATACGACGGGATCGACGGAAGCGGCAACTTTTGAACAATGAGAGAACCGACGTTCTGAGGCTAGAACAACATAGAAAGGACAAATACATACAATGCCTCAAATTGCCTAAGAAATTAACGATGGAGAGAAGGTATTATTTATTACAGTAAGCGGAAAGTCATCTGTAAATCACGCATTCAAAACCATCAGAAAAGACCGGTAACACTGAAACGGGGCGGCAATTAGATGGACAGTTTCTGTCACTGCTTTTGTAAATCACAATAACCTTGGATACTTGCACGTTCTTGCCAGTACGTAAACAGGTGGCTGGCTACTCCCATCGTTTTTAGTGCCTCAATTTCTGGACCCTATTTATCCTATTACCTTCCCTATCCTATTACCCTATTATCACTCTCAACTGGAGAGGACTCCAGTATCGTCAAATTTGTAGAGCAGTAGTTGTCCTAGTTGTAGTTCTAGTAGTTTCAGTGTCCAAGTCAACCCTCTCGGAACAAAAAAAAAGAAAGAAAAACGTTCTAGAGACTGATGTCACAGTTTTTAATCTCCCATACCACACACGATAGTCTCTCCGTGATTTCTCCTGATGTGTCATTCACAAACTGTTACAAATTGTAACACATTACACAACAGATGCTCGTAACACAAAAGGTAACTGTTGGGATTGTTCTTACAAGTTGTCACGTCTTGTAGACATATTTTCTTTTGTTTCTTTGGGTTGGTTGATTTATTTGTTCATGTTATCAGTCGAGGACATGTAAGCCATAAAAAAAGCATTCATCATCATAATAAAGAGGAATAAAGGAAAAAAATGAATAAAAGACAAAGGAATAAAGAGGCAAACAGGAAACAATGCAATGCATGTTGTTCGTGGACGTAACCCTTTCTTAGCAGATGAGGGCCACTGTACGGGTGTCCCTTCATGGTCTGTTTGTTTCTCGGCACTGTTCTTTCTTTTTTTTCTACGTTTCACATGCGTGACCACCCAACCCAACTCTTTTTACCCTCGGTCTGTTCGTGCGTGCGAGTTTCAAAATGTCAAACACAAGTAAAATACGGCGGGAGACAGATTGCATCGGTACCGCCTTCTCCTCTCTGTGCATGAGCATGTTCTTCAGGTCTCTGAGTTCAGGACACATGACAGCACTACACTGACACTCTTTCAAGTGTATTTGGTGCCTGCGCACCTGTATGGTCCCTATCCCAAGAGTGTCCTGGCTACATCTTAAGCCACAAATTCGTGCTCTGGCTGAACTAGCTCTAGCAGCGGCTTCTCTAACTTTGTGTGTTCCTGCTCCACATGAACTCTGCAGTACAGAGGTTGCATCTGTATTGCATCACATCCATGTAGGTCTTCTTGTTACACTGCAGGTTTGTGCTGTGCCTCAGGTCTGCAGAACAGAGAATGCTCTTCTATGGCTTCTCAGAGCCGTTTATAGGAAGAATTTGGCAATTCTCTGATCTTTTGCCGCCCGGAGATGGGGGAGCCGCCGTGACGTCACAGACGTCATCGCTCCGCCCACTTGACTGGGATGAAAGACGACCCGCGGCGGCACAGGGGAAGTTCAAGGCTGTGCCTCCGCCCCAAAATGGCGGAATGGGGTATTTCAAGGCGATAGCTCTGATGCAAAATGGTGCCACTGGCCTTGGCGCCGCCCATCGTGTCACGTCAAATGGCGCGCTTTGGGACAGGCTCCTCCCAATGGCCAACCTCTCCTAGTAAACGGCTCTGTGGCTTCTCGCCTCAAAACGCCTCTTTGTGATATTCCGTAGGACAGAGACCACACTTGTATCACGCTGCAAGTTTGAGTTATGGATGAACACTGCAGGACAGAGGTTGAGAGTTTATGGCTGCTCACCCGTGTGTGTCCGCTTGTGACGTGACAAGGTTCCGCACTGTCTGAACACTGCAGGACAGAGATCGCACTTGTATGGCTTCTCGCCCGTGTGTGTCCGCATGTGCCGCTGTAGGTTCCCTCTCAGGCTGAACTCTGCGTGGCAGACATCGCACTTGTATGGCTTATCACCCGTGTGTGTTCGCTTGTGCTGCTGTAGGGCCCAGCTCTGGATGAACTCTGCGTGGCAGACGTCGCACTTGTATGGCTTCTCACCCGTGTGTGTACGCTTGTGCTGTTGTAGATGCCCACTCTGGCTAAACTCTGTGTTGCAGGAATCGCACTTGTATGGCTTCTCACGCGTGTGTGTCCGCTTGTGCTGCTGTAGGTTCCCTCTCAGGCTGAACTCTGCGTTGCAGGAATCGCACTTGTATGGCTTCTCACCCGTGTGTGTACGCTTGTGCTGTTGTAGATGCCCACTCTGGCTAAACTCTGCGTTGCAGGAATCGCACTTGTATGGCTTATCACCCGTGTGTGTTCGCTTGTGCTGCTGTAGGGCCCAGCTCTGGCTGAACTCTGCGTGGCAGACATCACATTTGTATGGCTTCTCACCCGTGTGTGTCCGCTTGTGCTGCTGTAGATGCCCGCGCTGGCTGAACTCTGCGTTGCAGGAATCGCACTTGTATGGCTTCTCACCCGTGTGTGTCCGCTTGTGCTGCTGTAGGTTCCCTCTCAGGCTGAACTCTGCGTGGCAGACATGGCACTTGTATGGCTTCTCACCCGTGTGTGTCCGCTTGTGCTGCTGTAGGTTCCCTCTCAGGCTGAACTCTGCATGGCAGACATCGCACTTGTATGGCTTATCGCCTGTGTGTATCCTCTTGTGCTGCTGCAGATGAGCACTCCGGCTGAACTCTGCAGGGCACTCATCACACTTGTGTGGCTTCTTGCATGAATCTGTCCGCTTGTGCTGCTGTATGTTCCCGCTCAGGCTGAACTCTGCAGGACAGACATCACTCTTGTGTGGCCTCTTGTCAGTATGCTTCACCACATGGTTCTTGTCACTTCCATACCACGAGAATGCAGCGGGATAGATGTTACACCCAGAACCCTTCTCTCCCATCTGAATATTCGTTGGAGGAGTAGTGGAACACTTTTCAGACTCATTGTGACAGTGTGAAAACATGTGGCATTCGAGGCTGGTTTTCGACGTGGATGCAAGTGCACACGGCTTGCTCTGGTCTCGATGTCGCTCAGTTAGTTGGTCATTCATAGTGAATAGTGCAGTGCTGTCGGGCTGCAGTTCTACTATTGTTGTGCTGATCTTGAACTGTGCATATGAAGAACTGCAACCTGAGTATTCTTGTTCACAAGTGCCTCTGGGCTTGTCCTTAATATGGAGCGTGTCAGTACTTTCTCCTGCGCCTGTAATTTCATAAAACGGACATTATGAGGGCATGCCAGTCCAGGCGCATCTCTGATTCTTGATCTTTGAAAACTAGGTGGCACCACATTCGCAATGCCTTGTTACACTGTCCGCGTTCCAACTCCACAAATAATCCCCATTGTGCACGACCTAGGCCACAAGCTCAAAGCAGCGCGCACAACCCTCCAGTATTTTGCGAGAGGTAAAGTGTAGGACTTTCAGACGGACTGCTCTTACTCAATTTGGGACAGTCACATCATTATGTTTCGTTTCTTTTCTTGTACGAATATTTTTGTTATTTCTGTTTTGTTGTCATACAATTAGGCTACGCTTATTTTTCTCGAGTCAGTGATGTCTGAACTCTGCTGTGCAGTTTTTAGTAATCTTCATACTATTCCTTGAATAGCTCAAAGCTGTACATGTGCATACTGTGTGCTCAGGGCTCTTCGTTTTCGGGTTAAACCAAATTTTACAGGGTAGTTCCTCCCCGAACAAGATTTCCAGAACTGTGCGATGTAGAATCAAAGGCATTGCTGAAATTAATGAACACGTCCAAGGTCAGCAGCCAACTTTCAATGTTTTTAACAATGACCATTTTTTGTACAAGGAGAGCAAGCTCAGTTGATCTATGTTGTCAAAAACAGAACGGCTTTTCAGAGAGAAGGTCACATTTTTTAAAATAATCGTCGAGTCATTTATAAATTACGAGTTCAGACCCCTTGGAAAAGGACTGGTAACACTGAGATGGGACAGTAAGTAGATGGACAGTTCCTGTCACCGGTTTTGTAAATCACAATAACCTCGGCTATTTGCACACTGTCGGGGAAATTGCCAGTACATAAAAAGATGCCCGCCTATTTCCATCGTTTTTAGTGTGTGAATTTTTCGACCCTATTTATCCTCTAACCCTACCCTACCCTGATACCTATTACACTCTCAATTAGAAAAGAATCCAGTAAAATCAGGTTTGTATCGTAGTAGTTGTCCTAGTTCTAGTTCTAGTAGTTCCAGTGTCCAGTCAACCCTCTCAGCACAAAAAATGTTCTCGAGACTGATGTCACAGTGTTTAATCTCTCAAACCACACTCGATTGTCTCTCGGCGATTCCTCCTGAGATGTCAACCGCAAATTGTTACAAACTGTAACGCATTGTACAGTATAGATGCTCGTCAAACAAAACGTGATTTCAGGATTCCTCTTACAAGTTGTCTTGCCGAAATATTGCTCTTTCATTTCTTTGGGTTGATTTATTTGTTCATATTATCAGTTGAAGAGATATAAGGCATAAAAGAAGCATTCACCATAATAATGAAGAGGAAGAAGGAGAAAAAGGAATAAAGAGGCAAACAGGAAACAATGCAATGCATGTCGTTCATGGAAGTAAGCCTTGGTTAGCAGATGAGGGCCACTGTATGGGTGTTCCTTCACAGTCTGTCTGTTTCTCTGCACTCTTCTCTTTTCTTACGTTTCACATGTGTCACCACCCAACTCAACTCTTTTTGCCCTCGGTCTGTTCATGCGTGCGAGTTTCAGAATGTCGAACACAAGTAAAATACCGCGGGAGACAGATTGCATCCGTATAGCCTTCACCTCTCTGTGCACTAGCATGTGCTTCTTCAGGTCTCTGGGTTCAGGACACACAACAGCACTGCACTGGCACTTTTTCAAGTGTACTTGGTCCCTGCGCACTTGCATGGTTGCCGTCACAAGTGTGTCTTGGCTGCATGTTAAGCCACAGGTTTTGTGCTCTGACTGAACTAGCTATAGCAAATTCTTCTCTAACTCTGTGTGTTCCTGCTCCACATGAACTCTGCAGTAGAGAAGTTGAATTTGTATGGCTTCACACCCACGTAGGTCTTCTTGTTACACTGCAGGTTTGTGTTGTGCCTCAGGTCTGCAGAACAGAGAATGTTCTTTTATGGCTTCTCATTCCAGGGTGCCTGCTTGTTATATTCTGAAGGACAGAGACGGCACTTGTATCGCACCGCAAGTTTCTGCTGTGGATGAACACTGCACAACAGAGGTTGCAATTTTATGGCTCCTCACCCGTGTGTGTCCGCTTGTGACGTGACAAGGCTCCGCGCTGTCTGTACATTGCAGGACAGAGATCACACTTGTATGGCTTCTCGCTCGTGTGTGTCCGCATGTGCTCCTGTAGGTTCCCTCTCAGGCTGAACTCTCCGTGGCAGACATCGCACTTGTATGGCTTATCACCCGTGTGTGTCCGCTTGTGCTGCTCGAGGGTCCCTCTCAGGCTGAACTCTGCGTGGCAGACATCGCACTTGTATGGCTTATCACCCGTGTGTGTCCGCTTGTGCTGCTGGAGGGTCCCTCTCAGGCTCAGCTCTGCGTGGCAGACATCGCACTTGTATGGCTTATCACCCGTGTGTGTCCGCTTGTGCTGCTGGAGGGTCCCTCTCAGGCTGAGCTCTGCGTGGCAGACATCGCACTTGTATGGCTTCTCGCCCGTGTGTGTCCGCTTGTGACGTGACAAGGTTGAGCGCTGTCTGAACATTGCAGGACAGAGAACGCACTTGTATGGCTTCTCTCCAGTATGTGTCCGCATGTGCTTCTGTAGGTCCGCGCCCCTGCTGCACTCCGCAGGGCAGATATCGCACTTGTATGGCTTCACGCCCGTGTGTGTCCGCTTGTGCTGCTGTAGGTTACCGCTCTGGCTGAACTCTGCATGGCAGACATCGCACTTGTATGGCTTCTCGCCTGTGTGCGTCAGCATGTGCTGCTGTAGGTTACCGCTCTGGCTGAACTCTGCATGGCAGACATCGCACTTGTATGGCTTCTCGCCCGTGTGCGTCCGCATGTGCTTCTGTAGGCTCCCGCTCTGGCTGAACTTCGTGTGGCAAACATCGCATTTGTATGGCTTCTCGCCAGTGTGTGTCCGCTTGTGCTGCTGTAGGCTCCCGCTGTGGCTGAACACTGCAGGGCAGACATCACACTCGTATGGCTTCTCACCCGTGTGTCTCCGCTTGTGCTGCTGTAGGTGCCCAATCAGGATGAACTCTGCATGGCAGACATTGCACATGTATGGCTTCTCGCCCGTGTGTGTGCACTGGTGACGCTGTAGGTTCCCGCGCTGGCTGAACTCAGCAGGGCAGACACTGCACTTGTATGGCTTATCGCCTGTGTGTGTCCGCTTGTGCTGCTCCAGGTGAGCATTCCTTGTGAACTCCGCAGGGCAGACATCGCACTTGTATGGCTTCTTGCATGAATATGGCCTCTTGTGCTGCTGTAGGTTCCGGCTCATGCTGAACTCTGAAGCCATGTGGTTCTCGTCTCCTGCAGACCGCAAGAATGTAGAGGGACAAGTGTTGCACCCAGAACCCATCCCTCCCATCTGAACATCCGATGGAGGAGTAGTGGAACACTTTTCAGACTCGTTGTGACAGTCTGCAAACCTGTGGCATTCGAGGCTGGCTTTCGACATGGATGCAAGTGCACACGGCTTGCTTTGGTCCCTATGTTGCTCAGCGTGTCGATCGTTCGTAGCGACTAGTGCAGTGCTGTCGAGCTGCAGTTCAACCGTTGTTGTGCTGATCTTGAACTGTGCATATGAAGAAGGGTAACCTGAGTATTCTTGTTCACAAGTGCGTCTGGGCTTGTCCTTGATATGGAGCGTATCAGTGCTGTCGCTTGCATCTGAAATTTCACAAATCGGACATTACGAGAAGCATTTCTGACTCCGGACTTTTGAAAAAATAGGTGGTGCCACATTCACAAAGCCCTGTCATGCCGTTTGCATTCCATCTCCACAAATAATCCCCATTGTGCACGATTGAGGCCACAAGCTCAACGCAGCTCGCACCATGCTCCAGCATTTGCCAAGAAATGAAGAGTAGGACTTTCGGACTGAACCACCTGAGCTTAATCTGAGACAGTCACAGCGTGTTGTTTTTCCTTTCCCGAATGAGCATTTTTGTTAATTTTTGTTTCAGTGTCATATAACTATGCTTAAATATGTACGGCTTATCTCCACCGTCCTGTGACTGTGAACGTGCAGGAAGGGCTTCCGAGCCATTATGCTAATTTGACACAGCTGAGCCATTCCAGCCAAAACTGGCTAAAGATGTACTAGCTCAGCCCTTTAGAGTAGACTGAAAAAAAGAAGTTCATATTTCGTTACTGGTGTGCACGCGGAACGTAAGCTCTCTTTATCACCACACTCACTGTGACTTCGGCTCATTTGCATATCAAAATTCGAGGATGCTTATTTTTACGCACATGCGTATTTCAGGATCTGTTCGACTTTAAGTACGGCTTGCAACAAGGATGGCCCACTCAGCCTGCCCTGTCGCTTGTAGAGGAAATACTGATTAAAAAGTTAACCCCTCGAACGTTTTGAAGAACACTTAATTTTGTTCACTAAATTGATATATTTTTTCTTCGCAGTACGTGGCATTCCATAGAGGATGGCGCAAAAATTTCTGTTCTATGTAAAGAGATGGCGGAGATGTTAGATTCTGCAGAAAGGTGACAGAGGGAGCACACAAATGTAGGAAGCTCAAAGTATTTGGTAAATTCATCAACACCCCAAATATCGAAATGCTTCCTGAATGCCCCTGAGACTGAATGGGGACCCACGAGGAGCAGACGGCGGGTCATTTTTGTAGACAGAATGCGAGTGATCGGTGCTTGCTAAACCAGCCACACTATCATCGCCCTCTTTGCCCAAAGAGCTCAGACGCTCCAAGTCACCGCTTTCGTCTCTGCTGCCCGGACACATATCGCTGGTGTCAACGCCTGCTCATAAATCTCGTGGTAACTTTGTTTTTGTGACAAACGCGATGCATTAAAGCTTTAAAAACTGTTTAAAAACTTGCGCTGTCAGCTCACGTTTTTCGCTTCAAATTGCGACATGAAGCTCACTCCATGACATACAGTGCTGCCCCCTACACCCTTGCAGAACCAGAACGTCGCGTGGATGAGTCACAATTTTCCAAACCAATCAAACGAAAGCTGTTTTTCTGAAGACAAGTGATGCTCGTCCAAAGCGATTAAGGGGTCCAACTTCGAGAATGAGGCAGGGACGTTCGATCATCAGCAGTCAGGGACTCATGCAGAGAGACATCACCTCCTCTACAAGCACGAATAATCATGGGCTCCTACGAGAATGCTAACCGACCAAAAATGTGCTCTGTCCTTAAAGGGAGACTTCGGAAGGATTAAAAAAAAAAAATAGGTGAGCATCATACCGAACACGAACCGCTCACTGGATACCGAATACAACATTCGCATTCATTTTGTGAGGGTAATTAATTCGTAAATGATGACAATACCAAACCAAACCAACATGCAAAGCACACAGCGGTTCGCCCGGAGGAAGATACTGTGGCGACACCCGGCATTGTCGTCCGCTACGAAGCTTGCATTCTTCCATGCAGGATGACGTCGGCAGAGTTGCTTTCAGCGCCCTCTTGCTTCACAGAGGCGAAGCGCTCACTTCGTAATGATTCGTTGGAATAAAATCTGCGCACTTTCGGAATGCGATATTTCGTATGTATGTTCCTGACACCGCAAGGGTTACTGCTGTGTCACAATCGTGGTATATTTTGTTGTGGAGTCGCACTTTAAGCTCTTACCATGCCACCCGAGTTGTTCTCATTCATTGTGCCAATCATGAAGATAGATGGACTCTTCCACTTCGACACGTCCAATACCGGGCAAAGAAAACGCAGCAACGTCATCCACAGGCCACGAGGACGAGCAACACTTTTTCATGTTTTTTTGGTGCCCCCAATGTTCGAGAAAATAAAACCTTAACGGTTGCTTATATCCCACATACGGAGCACTAAATTTTATTTTTACTTGTGAAATGCTACTACAAGCCCTAAGAGGGTCCAAGCAGGAGGGGCAGGGAAAGTCCAAAATAATTTACGAGGCACATACTATATTGCATCATGTAGTTGGGTTGAAAACATGCAAGCATAAACAGTAACGTCGTAGTATTTTAAATTAATTAATTGATTAAATTTAATTCAAAAAGTTGTAGCAAATTTTGTGCGATTCTTTTACTCAGTGACCTGTATTGAGTACTTCTGTTTTATCATTTTTTTCTTTTCACTGTTCTTCTGTTTCTACATGCTACAGAAAGTGTATGGGTACTGCCGTAAATTTTACATGCTTTTTTTTTACTTACTGAGCTGCACTGAGTGGTTTTATTTTATAATTTTCCTTTTCACTATTCTCTTGTGCCATATTTGTACTTACTACATAAAGTTTATGTTTATGAGAATATGTAGTATAGGCTAATGTGTGTTTGATTCTTGCACATTATTTATCTTTACTGTGTACTGCATACTTGTGTACAGTGTACTGTATTTCTGCACATTGCTGCCTAGTGTCAGTGCGGCCTCCGGATGCCCTCAAGCTACTGTGTTATAGCTTTTTTTCTGGGGCCACCGCCATCTTTTGTTAGATGGAAACAGAAACAAACAAACAAAAAAAAACACGTTTAGGCCTTTCACAAATGCTGTGACACCGTGGTGTGAGACCCGAGCATATGACAGAGAATTCCATTCTTCAACGGTTCGAGGCGAGAAGGAGTATTTAAAGCAGTCAGTCCTGCACTTTAGCAAGATCACGAGTTGTGTTCGCAGGCTGTATCGCTGTGCTTATAGACCGTGGCGAAAGCAATGTTGACTGGTAGAGGAGAAATTCTTACTTGCCAGATAATTGGAAATACGCTTATATATACGATATGTTCTAATACCTCACTACATGTGCTCGGGAGGGATATCAGGTGGTAATTTGCAATGTTTAGTTTGCAACCTGTTTTAGGAATTGGAACAACCTTGGCTATCTTCCCATCATCCGGTATCTCCCCACGGATCAAAGATACGTTAAAACTAAGCAAAAGGTACTTGAAAAAATGGCTAGGAAGCAAGCGAGCTGGTGAAGATGATGCATAATGTAAAAACCCCGAGACTAGGGAACACGAAGGGACAGACACAACACGAAGTCTCAAACACTGTGTTTGAGACTTCGTGTTGTGTCTGTCCCTTTGTGTTCCCTAGTCTCGGGGTTTTTACATTATGCAAAAGGCACTTGGTGCTCCACTCGGCATACCGAAATGAATGCATGCAATTTTCTTATTCAAATTTATGTGCAATCTACCGTCATTTCACGTGTATAAGTCGCTCCGCAGATAAGCCGCAGGACTCGCTTTTAGGAACATTTTGAAAATTTTCGGGCAGGTAAGCTAAACTCGCAGACAAGCGTGGGCAGTATGACGCGACTAATCTGTGGGACAAAGGAGACCACAGAGGAAGAAGAAAATCCCTGTGGCCCATATTCCGGGGTCAGCATGGTGTACAACAGAGGAGGTCGGTTCTAGTATTCCACGATTCCACATCAAGAGATCCATCGTGCCAAGAGATCCACTGATGGATCTCTCGATTCGGAGCATCTCTTGACTCGTTGGATCTCTAGACTCGTCTGAGGGTTCGTCAGGCTTGGATCTTTTGACCCCTTTGTGTTACGTCGTTAACTCTAATACCGCTAAGCAGAAATTACTTGTATCGAAATACGAGGGACTCGATTTAGGTGCGGTATAAATAGAATACAAATGCAGGTGGCAAAACAACATCTCATTTTTATTGACTAACCAACTTACTTTGTAACACACGGAGTAGTCCAAGAAAAGCCGACAATTCTCTTATGTTATTTCTGTTAAAAACAGGTGGTTGGATTGTAAGATCAACCTGTTTGTAACACAAAATTTGTAGAAGTGCTGTCATTTGTTTTTTTATATTTTTTTAGCATTTTTTTCATTTTTTTTCTTTTTTAAAGAAAGCTTCATATGCCCGAACATCAGTTTCCTTTTTTGTTTTTTGTGTGTTTTCCGTATCAAGTTTTTCCTTAATTTTTCCCGACGTCCACAAAAGGACTAAGACAAAGCACTTTGTTGCTGTGCCCATTATTATCGGTAACAAACTTGAGTTCTGGCATAAAGTGGGGACGGTGCGCCAATGGACACAAAAGTACGAAGACAGTCCAGCAGTATACCCTGCATTTTGGGGTTGAGGTCAATGAATGTGACAGGTCAATGTTGATTGGAAAGAACAATCAGACAGTATTTTCCTGCACGGTCAGTAAAACAATAGAATAATGTGATAGGGGTGGGGGTCAATGAAAAGAACGCGACAAGGACAAGTTTTAAGACCTGCGGCCTACGATTCTTTGTAAGTTGAGCTCAATATTCTTGGTAACAAGCATCCGTTCCTGCATAGCGTGTTACGGCACCAGGGGCAATGGACATAAGCCCATGGTGAAAGCCATGCTGAGTGGCAGAGAGGAAATTCTTACTTTCCAGATATTTGCTTATATATACGACATGTTCTAATACCTTACTACATGTGCTCAGACGGGATATCGGACGGTAATTTGCAATGTTTAGTTTGCAACCTGTTTCAGGAATTGGAACCTGGAAGTCACTGAGAAGGCGTGTTAGCTTGGCTCAATTGGTAGAGCCCTGGACCGGCAATCCAGAAGATGTGGGTTCGAGTCCTACAGCTGGCTAACCTTTTCACTGACTTTCATCTTTCATCGTTAATTTCTTAGGCAAATTGAGGCTTTGTATGTATTTGTCCCTTCTATGTTGTTCCAGCCTCAGAACATCAGTTCTTTCATGTTCATCAGTTGCCGCCTGCGTCGATCCTGTCGTATGAATGTGTGTGTGTGAGTGAGCAAAAATGTAAGAGTGAAAGAAGGATGAGTGAGAGAGAGTGGCTGGTTTGTCCCTTTAGATGACGCACCCTGGAAGTCACTGAGAAGGCGTGTTAGCTTGGCTCAATTGGTAGAGCCCTGGACCGGCAATCCAGAAGATGTGGGTTCGAGTCCTACAGCTGGCTAACCTTTTCACTGACTTTCATCTTTCATCGTTAATTTCTTAGGCAAATTGAGGCTTTGTATGTATTTGTCCCTTCTATGTTGTTCCAGCCTCAGAACATCAGTTCTTTCATGTTCATCAGTTGCCGCCTGCGTCGATCCTGTCGTATGAATGTGTGTGTGTGAGTGAGCAAAAATGTAAGAGTGAAAGAAGGATGAGTGAGAGAGAGTGGCTGGTTTGTCCCTTTAGATGACGCACCCTGGAAGTCACTGAGAAGGCGTGTTAGCTTGGCTCAATTGGTAGAGCCCTGGACCGGCAATCCAGAAGATGTGGGTTCGAGTCCTACAGCTGGCTAACCTTTTCACTGACTTTCATCTTTCATCGTTAATTTCTTAGGCAAATTGAGGCTTTGTATGTATTTGTCCCTTCTATGGTGTTCCAGCCTCAGAACATCAGTTCTTTCATGTTCATCAGTTGCCGCCTGCGTCGATCCTGTCATATGAATGTGTGTGTGAGTGAGCAAAAATGTAAGAGTGAAAGAAGGATGAGTGAGAGAGAGTGGCTGGTTTGTCCCTTTAGATGACGCACCCTGGAAGTCACTGAGAAGGCGTGTTAGCTTGGCTCAATTGGTAGAGCCCTGGACCGGCAATCCAGAAGATGTGGGTTCGAGTCCTACAGCTGGCTAACCTTTTCACTGACTTTCATCTTTCATCGTTAATTTCTTAGGCAAATTGAGGCTTTGTATGTATTTGTCCCTTCTATGTTGTTCCAGCCTCAGAACATCAGTTCTTTCATGTTCATCAGTTGCCGCCTGCGTCGATCCTGTCGTATGAATGTGTGTGTGTGAGTGAGCAAAAATGTAAGAGTGAAAGAAGGATGAGTGAGAGAGAGTGGCTGGTTTGTCCCTTTAGATGACGCACCCTGGAAGTCGCTGAGAAGGCGTGTTAGCTTAGCTCAATTGGTAGAGCCCTGGACCGGCAATCCAGAAGATGTGGGTTCGAGTCCTACAGCTGGCTAACCTTTTCACTGACTTTCATCTTTCATCGTTAATTTCTTAGGCAAATTGAGGCTTTGTATGTATTTGTCCCTTCTATGTTGTTCCAGCCTCAGAACATCAGTTCTTTCATGTTCATCAGTTGCCGCCTGCGTCGATCCTGTCGTATGAATGTGTGTGTGTGAGTGAGCAAAAATGTAAGAGTGAAAGAAGGATGAGTGAGAGAGAGTGGCTGGTTTGTCCCTTTAGATGACGCACCCTGGAAGTCGCTGAGAAGGCGTGTTAGCTTAGCTCAATTGGTAGAGCCCTGGACCGGCAATCCAGAAGATGTGGGTTCGAGTCCTACAGCTGGCTAACCTTTTCACTGACTTTCATCTTTCATCGTTAATTTCTTAGGCAAATTGAGGCTTTGTATGTATTTGTCCCTTCTATGTTGTTCCAGCCTCAGAACATCAGTTCTTTCATGTTCATCAGTTGCCGCCTGCGTCGATCCTGTCGTATGAATGTGTGTGTGTGAGTGAGCAAAAATGTAAGAGTGAAAGAAGGATGAGTGAGAGAGAGTGGCTGGTTTGTCCCTTTAGATGACGCACCCTGGAAGTCGCTGAGAAGGCGTGTTAGCTTAGCTCAATTGGTAGAGCCCTGGACCGGCAATCCAGAAGATGTGGGTTCGAGTCCTACAGCTGGCTAACCTTTTCACTGACTTTCATCTTTCATCGTTAATTTCTTAGGCAAATTGAGGCTTTGTATGTATTTGTCCCTTCTATGTTGTTCCAGCCTCAGAACATCAGTTCTTTCATGTTCATCAGTTGCCGCCTGCGTCGATCCTGTCGTATGAATGTGTGTGTGTGAGTGAGCAAAAATGTAAGAGTGAAAGAAGGATGAGTGAGAGAGAGTGGCTGGTTTGTCCCTTTAGATGACGCACCCTGGAAGTCGCTGAGAAGGCGTGTTAGCTTAGCTCAATTGGTAGAGCCCTGGACCGGCAATCCAGAAGATGTGGGTTCGAGTCCTACAGCTGGCTAACCTTTTCACTGACTTTCATCTTTCATCGTTAATTTCTTAGGCAAATTGAGGCTTTGTATGTATTTGTCCCTTCTATGTTGTTCCAGCCTCAGAACATCAGTTCTTTCATGTTCATCAGTTGCCGCCTGCGTCGATCCTGTCGTATGAATGTGTGTGTGTGAGTGAGCAAAAATGTAAGAGTGAAAGAAGGATGAGTGAGAGAGAGTGGCTGGTTTGTCCCTTTAGATGACGCACCCTGGAAGTCGCTGAGAAGGCGTGTTAGCTTAGCTCAATTGGTAGAGCCCTGGACCGGCAATCCAGAAGATGTGGGTTCGAGTCCTACAGCTGGCTAACCTTTTCACTGACTTTCATCTTTCATCGTTAATTTCTTAGGCAAATTGAGGCTTTGTATGTATTTGTCCCTTCTATGTTGTTCCAGCCTCAGAACATCAGTTCTTTCATGTTCATCAGTTGCCGCCTGCGTCGATCCTGTCGTATGAATGTGTGTGTGTGAGTGAGCAAAAATGTAAGAGTGAAAGAAGGATGAGTGAGAGAGAGTGGCTGGTTTGTCCCTTTAGATGACGCACCCTGGAAGTCGCTGAGAAGGCGTGTTAGCTTAGCTCAATTGGTAGAGCCCTGGACCGGCAATCCAGAAGATGTGGGTTCGAGTCCTACAGCTGGCTAACCTTTTCACTGACTTTCATCTTTCATCGTTAATTTCTTAGGCAAATTGAGGCTTTGTATGTATTTGTCCCTTCTATGTTGTTCCAGCCTCAGAACATCAGTTCTTTCATGTTCATCAGTTGCCGCCTGCGTCGATCCTGTCGTATGAATGTGTGTGTGTGAGTGAGCAAAAATGTAAGAGTGAAAGAAGGATGAGTGAGAGAGAGTGGCTGGTTTGTCCCTTTAGATGACGCACCCTGGAAGTCGCTGAGAAGGCGTGTTAGCTTAGCTCAATTGGTAGAGCCCTGGACCGGCAATCCAGAAGATGTGGGTTCGAGTCCTACAGCTGGCTAACCTTTTCACTGACTTTCATCTTTCATCAGTCTAATCTTATTACCGTGTCACACGGGCAGTCTCCACTGAGGCCAACGTCCATCGAAAATGCGTGTGGTGCCATCAAGCGGGTGCCGCCTAAACCACAACACAGCTGCAGCATTTTAGATGCCAGCACCTAGTGGTGATGCACGACTTTATTCCATTGCCTTCCATTGGCACAACTCACATAATTTGTTGTTGTTATTCATTATTGAATTCTGATATATGTCATATTGTCCAGTCCGTCCTATAATGTCCTCAATGGTCCTTGAATGTAAATAAAATAATCATAATAATAATAACCTTGCACATTTTGCTTACTGTGAATCTGAATTTTGGAGACAATACTGGCAACAAGTCTACTGTGCAACAGGAGAAATTCTTTATACAGGATTTTTATTTGCTAGAGAATTTTTACGAAAAATCTAGCAGAGCAAAATAGCTGCCACTTTCGCAATTGAGTTATCGTCCATCGAAAATGCGTGTGGCCATCAAGCGGGTGCTGCCTAAACCACAACACAGCTGCAGCATATTAGATGCCAACACCTAGTGGTGATGCACGACTTTATTCCATTGCCTTCCATTGGCACAACTCACATAATTTGTTGTTGTTATTCGTTATTGCATTCTGATATGTGTCATATTGTCCACTCCGTCCTATAATGTCCTCAATGGTCCTTGAATGTAAATAAAATAATCATAATAATAATAACCTTGCACATTTTGCTTACTGTGAATCTGAATTTTGGAGACAATACCGGCAACAAGTCTACTGTGCAACAGGAGAAATTCTTTATACAGGGTTTTTATTTGCTAGAGAATTTTTACGAAAAATCTAGCAGAGCAAAATAGATGCCATTTTCGCAGTTGAGTTATCGTCCATCGAAAATGCGTGTGGCGCCATCAAGCGGGTGCTGCCTAAACCACAACACAGCTGCAGCATTTTAGATGCCAACACCTAGTGGTGATGCACGACTTTATTCCATTGCCTTCCATTGGCACAACTCACATAATTTGTTGTTGTTATTCGTTATTGCATTCTGATATGTGTCATATTGTCCACTCCGTCCTATAATGTCCTCAATGGTCCTTGAATGTAAATAAAATAATAATAATAATAATAACCTTGCACATTTTGCTTACTGTGAATCTGAATTTTGGAGACAATACTGGCAACAAGTCTGCTGTGCAACAGGAGAAATTCTTTATACAGGGTTTTTATTTGCTAGAGAATTTTTACGAAAAATCTAGCAGAGCAAAATAGATGCCATTTTCGCAGTTGAGTTATCGTCCATCGAAAATGCGTGTTGGCGCCATCAAGCGGGTGCCGCGTCAACTTCTCAATGAGTGTTGGATCCAATGTTTCCTGTTAGGTTGACACATTACATGCTAGGCGGCCCTAAGTGCATTTTCAATGGTCATCAAGCTCGATGGTCGTTCAAGACGGCCCTTGTGACAGCGGTTATAGTATGTTCAGCTACAGCATTAAGAGTTTAAGCTGATCTTCAGAATTACAAGGTGTCCACATCATTTTATACCCAGAGCGCACTGTCACACACAATCTGGATCGGTGCAATCCCGCTGAGCATGCCGTACCATCAGCACTTGACGTTTGTGATCATGATGTTCATTTGCAGCCGAAAAATTCACATTAAAGGAGAATGACTTCTGCGCAAGACATTAGAGAAAGTTTCTTCGCACAGCGCTCAGAAACGGCATAAAATATCGTCAAAACAGAAGCACTGGTGTGTTCTCCTTGTATTATACCCTTGTCAATGACACATTTTGTAGAGTCCCAGGACTATCTGTTGATTTGTATCGAGCCCAAATTCGCAAATATTTTAGTGCGCGACACTCTATCGAGATGGCAGCACACGTTCGATTCGCACCAAACTTTAATTTATCAAAACTTAACCAAACCAAACTTACGATGGTAGTTTAGAGCGTTCACGTGTCTTGTGCGAACAAAAAACACCCAGAGATTTCTGAAGAAGTAATTTCTCCTTAATACAAATGCCATTTCATCTGTTTCAGCGTTCGTCGACGTTGTTTTCTTAGTGTCATCGCCGCCATCTTGCCAACCCGGAAGCGGCAGTGTGAATAGCGAGAAGGAGAGGGTGGAAGGAAAAAGCCTCTGAGTCTGCACCAACCCTCCTCGAAGTGTGCGTAATCATGTTTGCAAACGGTAGACAAGTGTGTGCGTTGTTGACCTCTGTCGCAGAGACTCGCTTTGTCCACACCTGAGGGCAATCACAATTGCTGCCTAATCACGAATGCGCGCGATGTGGATCCTGCATCGGTGCGTTTTGGGTATCACACTTGATTCCTTCGGTCACATGCATGGATGCCTCTCGCAGTTAGAAACATAACATATGGGGTGTACGTCTGCGCAGCTAACTCTGCCAATTTTCCGCACAGGAGAACACGTGCTTAAAAGTTTACCCCATTTGATTACGATACTGACTGGCAAACAAAATCTGATTGCTGTACATCAGAGCTGTCATCCAAAACAAGCTTTGTGCGAAATCGCCGGTTCGGATCACGTCAACAAAGAATAACGGCGCAGGTAGAACACTGTCAACGAAAAAGTAGAACGTGCACGCCTTTGTTACGAGTGCAAAAGCATTTTGTCCAGCTCTAAAGCTCGGCTTTGAGCCGAAAGCTTTTCTCCAAGGACAACGTACCCAGTGATTCAATGTGAGGCTCTCCATCTCGTGGATTTTTTTAGATTGACGACTTCGTCCATTACTCGTCATCCAATGCCATAGACATCATCATTCTCGCCATCGGAACTGCATCATCCAGAAGGACACAGCTCAACTGCGGACAATCCGCTGACACGCGTTTCGGTGGCAACACGCAACCGTCTGCCAACTCAAGTTTTGTAGCTCCTCCAAGCACGTGCAATTTCAGGGCGATCTGCATTTGTTTTCTCGGTAAGACACACCTGGGAACCAGACACCGTTGTAGCACAGAGCGGACAAGAAAAAAAAAAAAAAACGAAACGAAACGAAAAGCTTACCCAAGCCGCACAATGTACGGAAAATCGAGTGCAATAGGGGTGGACGGGTAGGTGGAGGACCTTGAACACACTTATGAAACTAAAGAACATTGATAAGACGCATACCGGCCACCCCTATTGCACTCGACTTTCAGTACATTGTGCTGCTTGGGTAAGGGGGATAGAACAATGTGGAGAGGGCGCATCCTCCTCTACTTCTATCGAGCCCTATCTAACATCAGGCGGTCATGCGCAGATGCGTTTTACTCAGGACCTACTAGATTACAACGACCATGTTATAGGCACCCCTTCTCAGTGCCACATTATTGGAGGGTAGTGGTGGCGCTACTCATCGTCCGAGTTATTGCTTGCTCAACTTATACAATACCTTGTACTTCAATGTACCTCAGTATTTCTGTACAGACGCTTGATATTCCGCAGATGTTTCATTCTGAGGTTGATTATCATCATCATTCTACGCATTTTCATAGGCGCTATCGCTGTCGTCTGCTACGGTAGTCGTGCATACGCTTCTGCGCGTTCAGAATTCAAATTTCCATCATCCAATCGTGATGCAGATCTCGCGTGCAGATGAATAGCGCCCCCAACGGATTGGGCTCAAGGGACTCAAGGGCTCCTCATAGGGGTTGCCGATTATGACATGATCGTTATAATCTAGTACTGAGGTCGTGGTTTAACTATCCATTGGGAGAACTCTGATCGAGATATGCAGACAGGCACTTTCACGACTATCGTTATATTGATGTCCCGCTCACATGTGCTCCAACGGGTGAGATGACAGGAACTAGAAATTTGATCTTAATATTGGAGGTACCATTATCTCAGAGATTGTAATCGTAATAATTATATGAACGTGATATAATAATAAGCATAAACATCAACGTGCACAGCCGGTGTGTGATGAGCAGAAAACTGAAGGAGTTTCCGTTGCATCCCTGTTTTTTGTCTGTATGATGCCATGCGGTTTGGTGTTGACTAATATTCCTGTCATATAGGCAGTCTTCAATCACCATTGTAGCCAATGGCCATTGGGAGCATGCGCAGCGCCACCAACGCATTAACTTTCCAAAGAGCATCGCATCTAACTGACTCTCAATCGTTGACTGGTTACAGTGGGTGACACTACACACACGTTGAATGGCTGTGGGTATCAATGGTTCTTGAAGACTGCCCGTGTGAGAGCCTGGGTATATAAATTCCCTCGAACATTTTGCATTTACCTTCCGATGTTGAATCGGAGTTGTGTCCTATCTGGTCCTCTTCCTTCAAGACGGCAACGTTATAAGGCTCTGTCTTCACTTCCATGATTGGATGTTCATTCGAAGATTCCTCTCGAAGTTCTTCTTTAATGCGACACATCCCAGCCATAACTCCTGCGGCAAAACAAAAAACGGAAGTAAGCCATGTTGCAAATCTCATGCGACGGTTTATCACCATCCCCTTTTTGAAACTAATCGCACTCTGTTTTAACCTATCCGCAGCAACAATACCGTAAATGGCAGCTGTGACTGTTTTCCTTATCTTTTGCTGCACGAAATGCAAAACGTATTGGTCTTACTCTACTATGGTCACAAGGCTTCTGGTCATTGCCACCTGTTCCACAACACTTCACAGAAGGACATGCAGGATGTACCGTAATCCTAGAGTATTAGCCACAGCTTACACGCGATTTTTTTTTCTTGCAGGCTCTCTGCGCCTTATCCAATGGGATGATGTTGAAAGGTGTACATCGTGTAAGAACAAAACATTCGAAAATAAATCTGTTAAAGATCAAACTTGCAAAATACACCCATAAATGCGAAGCATAAGAAAAGCCACACTGTTCAAACAGGCTCCGAAAAATAAACTTTGAAGAATAAACGCCTTGAAAATAAATCTTTTAAAATCCACCGTCCCTAATTGGTGGACAGCCAACAGCTCTACGTCCGCCATGGAAAATGGTGGGCTCATCGTGCTTGGGGCTAGCCCGGGCAAGAAGTGTAAATGAGCATCTCGCTACAGCGGACGTAGGTTGTCTGTCTGTATGTGGCCCGTGTTCAGTGTTGCCAACATAGAGGGGCGATGTCATCTGGTTTGGCGGCTGGCAAATCTTTTTGGTCGTGTGTCCTGGCCAGCTTTATTTCTGTCTGTCTGTCCTTTTTTTCTGTGTGCGCGCACACTTTCCCTACCTTCCTTTTCTGAACGTGGTCCACTGAACATTTGTTTGTCGAGTGGAAAGAAGCATTTCGGCACGATGTTGCGCGTGCGCTTCTCAGTGACGGTTCGTCGCTCATTACCGACTAGATGCTGGGACTTTCGGATGATTTTTTTTTTCAACTGAAATTCCATATACATATGCAGACAGGCAGTGATGGGCAAAGTACCTCAAAATTATACTTAAAGTAAAGTACCAAGTACCTGGTGTCATTAGTACTTCAAGTACAGTGCAAAGTACCCAATTGCAAATGTACTTCAAGTGAAGTACAAAGTACTAGGCAAAGTACTTCAAGTACTCATCAAGTACATCGCCAATTTAATTTGTATCAGTTTGCATATCACTGTTTAGTATCCGTGTCTTGCTCTTTTGGCAAAACTTTAAGTCTGAAACCATCAAATCCTATAGGTTAAGTGCTAATCAGATGTTATAATTTGCAGTTGCATGTAGCGAGGTCAGCTGTGCTGTGATTATGCAAAATGGTATTATACGCTGACTGATCCAAGATCACCCGCCTAGTGTGGTGTTCCGATACTAATCTTTGGGTATAGGAGGCTAGATAATTTCAGAGGGAAAAAGTACAAGCCAACAGAGATTATACATTTCTGGGTATTCCATGCTGCTTTTTGATATACAACATGTTTCAAAAAGAATATGAAGAAAATTAAAGAGGATGAAACACGATGTAAGCCTTCATTTTTATACAGCTGTGATATGCAGCAACGTAATCCATGTCACCAATTAAAAAATGCAAAATGTAAAAATGAAAGCATGTGTGTCTTTCAGAGTGTTCATGGTGTAATGCAATCACACATTGTGATATAAATTGATTATTAATTGCCAATGAAGGAAACAATATAAAAAAAGCATAGAACCTTGCATTGGGAGAGCTGAAATGACAATTGATCAAGTCATTGTGCTCCCCGTTGCAGTGTCATATTGTGTGTGTGCGTTTGCATTCCATTCATTTTAGGGGTGTGCGAGTACCAAATTCTAGACTGCGAATAGTTTTCGAATATTTGAAATTCACTGAGAATAGTTTTCGAATATCTAAAGTTCACTGCGAATTGAGTACGAATAGTTGGAATCAGGATTTCAAATACTTTCGAGTAATAAGAACTAACACGTCACACATTTCTTATTTATTTTCTTTCCACAAATGTACATTTTGGAGACTCTCAAACACACTGAAATAGTTGAACCTTCACTTGGTTTTAAATTCAGGCAGTCTTGGCACACTGAGGTACACTTAACACAACACTTCTTAGTCCAGTCTAAGCACACTGGAATACTCTGTTCAGTTGTTGTTCACAGGTTGTCGTGCAGAAATGTCAGCTGCCTGACATGCTCAGGGAGTAAGGCAGCTCTGCATGGTGTAGCAACATTTCCTGTTGCTGAGAATGCCCGTTCACTGGAAGCTGACGTTGCTGGAATGGCGAGGTACTTGCGTGCTAGCCTGGATGTAGATTGGAAATTTATCCAGTGGTACGTTCCAGTCTTTCACCATGTCGCGGAGAACCGATGATATTTGCGTCGCAGTATGCTTTCCCGAAAAACTACGCGTGTCCAAGTTGTACCTCTTCACTTGAAAGCTGTGATCGACGAAGTGGCACGTTAGGCTTATGAAGCTGGCGTTCGAGTGTGACGTCCACATGTCGGACGTGAATGACATGGACTCAACACCATTTTGTAAGGCGGTTTTGAGTTCTGCTTGAACTTCTCTCCTTGTGTCGTGAAAGAGTTTCGGTACTAGCGTCCGGGATAGCGTCGTTCTTGAAGGAGGGCAGTAGTCTGGTACCGCTTTGGCCAGAAGTTCTCGAAACCCGCGATCCTCGACCACACTGTACAATTGGTAGTCTAGGGCTATCATGCGTGCCACTTTGACATCCAATGCTTCTTTACGAGCACGTGGCAGCTGTCTCTTTGTGGCGAACTTGTCGATTCTTTGCTGTTCCACCTTCTTAGCCTCATGTTTCTTCTTAAACTCAGCATAAAGTAGGTGATGTCGCTTCAGATGATTCACGAGGCTGGTTGTGGACCCCGATGTGTCTGGATGCGCGCAGAGCTCCGGTTGCAACTAGCAGAAACTGACGATTCTTTTTGGAAGTAGTCCCACACGGCGCTTCTGTTTGTTCGCTTCGCTGCCGCGTCATCCTGCACAACTTCACAACCGTGTCCATCATCCTGCAGTTTTTCAGTTGTACACACAGCCGAACATGCCATGCCCTGCGCGACTCGTGACTGCGTCTCAACGGTTTCACCAGTTGCACGTGGTTTCGCTTTGGGAGAGGAGTGGCGAGGAGCGCGAGGAGGAAGCTCACGCACGGTGACGTCACCACGCAGCACTACCAGCCTAGCAGCACGCGCGGGTGTCTTCGCGTGCATCTCTGCCGGTGGGCAGATACTCGAAAAATATTCGAAAATTGCGAATAGCGAATATCCCTTGCGAATATCAACCGAATATAGCGTATTACTCGATTCGTATTCAAAAATTCGAGTACTCGCACACCCCTAATTCATTTTACTCAATCATAGAAGAGTTGATACTTTTTCAACATTTCAAGCCTCGCAACACCAGACTTGCTTCAACGAATATGCTCTTTAAAAGCACAAAAATCTGATTTGGTAAAATGTCATACTGGGAATCTTGTTATTGCATTTCACTAGAAGCGCTGATGCAAGAAGACGAAAACTCAGATATATAGCCCTATCTGTGTGTTTTTGTCTTCATGTTGTCATTTTAGCGGGTGCATTTTTGATACTCTTTTGTGATTTTTTGTCAGAGTCCAAATTTGGGTACTTGAACACTTGATGGGAAAGTACTCAAAAAAAGTACTTTAAGTACAGTATAAAGTACACGATTTAAAATGTACTTAAAGTAAAGTACAAGTACAGAGAAATGTACTTAAAGTACTACTTGAGTACTTGGTACTTCAAGTACTGCCCATCACTGCAGACAGGCACTTTCACGACTATCGTTATATTGATGTCCTGCTCACATGTGCTCCAACGGGTGAGATGACAGGAAACAGAAATTTGATCTTAATATTGGAGGTACCGTTATCTCAAAGATCGTAATCGTAATAATTAATCAACGAAATAATAATAAGCATAAACATCAACGTGCACAGCCGGTGTGTGATGAGCAGAAAACTGAAGGAGTTTCCGTTGCATCCCTGTTTTTTGTCTGTATGATGCCATGCGGTTTGGTGTTGACTAATATTCCTGTCATATAGGCAGTCTTCAATCACCATTGTAGCCAATGGCCATTGGGAGCCCCCCATGCACAGCGCCACCAACGCATTAACTTTCCAAAGAGCATCGCATCTAACTGACTCTCAATCGTTGACTGGTTACAGTGGGTGGCAGTACACACACGTTGAATGGCTGTGGGTTTCAATGGTTATTGAAGACTGCCCGTGTGAGAGCCTGGGTATATAAATTCCCTCGAGCACTTTGTATTTACCTTCAGATGTTGAATTGGAGTTGTGTCCTATCTGGTCCTCTTCCTTCAAGACGGCAACGTTATAAGGCTCTGTCTTGACTTCCATGATTGGATGTTCATTGGAAGATTCCTCTCGAGGTTCTCCTTTAATGCGACACATCCCAACCGTAACTCCTGCGGCAAAACAAAAAACGGAAGAAGTAAGCCATGTTGCAAATCTCATGCGACGGTTTATCACCATCCCCTTTTTGAAACTAATCGCACTCTGTTTTAACCTACCCGTGCACACTGCATTCAAAACCGTAAGTCGACAAAACTAGAAATACACTGTGACTATATGGGGTGAGAAAGCTGGTGTTAGGGTAAAAATCCTTATTTAGGCACGGAAAATGCCATTATAGGCCCGACACTATAACTCAATTTCAGCTGTAGCATTGAAAGCGCAAAAAGAAAATGAACAAATCTGTTTTATCCGCAGCAACAATGCCGTAAATGGCAGTTGTGTTTTCCTTATCTTTTGCTGCACGAAATGCAAAACATATTGGTCCTACTATGGTCACAAGGCTTCTGGTCATTGCCACTTGTTCCACAACACTTCACAGAAGGACATGCAGGATGTACTGTAATCCTAGAGTATTAGCCACAGCTTACACGCGATTTTTTTTTCTTGCAGGCTCTCTGCGCCTTATCCAATGGGATGATGTTGAAATATGTACATCGTGTAAGAACAAAACATTTGAAAATAAATCTGTTAAAGATCAAACTTGCAAAATACACCCATAAAAGCGAAGCATAAGAAAAGCCACACTGTTCAAACAGGCTCCGAAAAATAAACCTTGAAGAATAAACGCCTTAGAAATAAATCTTTTAAAATCCACCGTCCCTGATTGGTAGACAGCCAACAGCTCTACGTCCGCCGCGGAAAATAGTGGGCTCATTGCGCTTGGGGCTAGCCAGGGCAAGAAGTGTAAACGAGTATCTTGCTACAGCAGACGTAGGTTGTCTGTCTGTATATGGCCCGTGTTCAATCTTGCCAACATGGAGGGGCGGTGTCGTCTGGTTTGGCGGCTGGCAAATCTTTTTGGTCGTGTATCCTGGCTAGCTTTATCTCTGTCTGTCTGTCCTTTTTTTCTGTGCGTGCGCACACTTTCCCTACCTTTCTCTTCTGGACGTGGTCCAACGAACATTTGTTTGTCGAGTGGAAAGAAGTATTTCGGCGTGATGTTGCACGTGAGCTTCTCAGTGACGGTTCGGCGCTCGTTACCGACTAGATGCTGGGACTTTCGGATGAAATGTTTTTTTTTTCAACTGAAATTCCATATAAAGGCTCCTACCTATGCCCACTTTATCAAATGAGCGTGTGTGCAGCCCGTACAAACAGTACAAAATTGCTGAGGCAGTCGTAGAGATTCAGATTTGAAGCGTTGTCTCCTGGCTTCCACTCACATTGGCGCCACTTTAAATCCTGCTACGTGTAATGGATAGCCATGTTCTCTCCACCATCTTACCAAAGCCTGTTAGCCTAGTCCACAGCTCTGCTGGTTCAAAAGTCAAGAGTAAGTGCCCTGTATTCATACGTGCATCGTCCCCATCACTTTCAGACTGGATATTTTGAAACCTGAAGTTGCTAGGCGAAGAAATGTAATTGATAACAGTACAAGCGTGAGTATGAAACACCATAATAGCGTGTTCTGCCAAAAAAAAAAAAAAACATTGTGTCGCCCATAAACTATCGTGCGGAACATCACCTTCCTATGCCTAACCGTGATTTATTTTAACCTCGTTTATTTTGAGAGCATGTGTTTTTAAGCAGTTTAGTACTTTTTTAAAAATTATAATGATGGGTGGAATTTGAAGCGTGGATTTTTAATGTTTCTTTAAAAGCCTTTGCCCGTGTGCCCTTGTTTCACATTTCTCATTAATTGATAGTTGTACGTGTGTGTGAAACTTGTACTCTGCCATCAAGCTGCTGGTGTCCTCGCCCGGGTTTGAACCCACCACCCTGCGATCATTGCGCGAACATGCTACCAACTGAGCTGGTCGTCTGAATGGCATGTCTAGGAGGTCTTACTGTGACATTGTCCTCAAGGACAATCTATAAACAGGGTCTGTTTTTTTCGGATTAACCACGATTCCCCCCGTTTATTTCCTCCTGAATCAGTTTAGGACCAATTTGGGTATCGGGTCGGACTACCTGCACTATTTACTAGTTACTATTTACAAATTTACGAATGTGCGATGTATGTAGATATTATCTGACTGCAACGATGCAGAAAAGATTTCGTGTTGTGCTGGTTCCTATAAAGAGTGAGGTACATATTTTTGATCAGCATATGCGCTCCAAACACGAACGGTTTACAGACAGCACTTAATAACGCATTATACACCCAACAACACAAAGTATAACAACGCGATAACATACGTCTATGCAGCACCTGATTTCGCCCAGAATTACGGATTTCAATTGTCACCCGACCTTTTCTCCCAAATCCGCTTCAGGTATACAAGTAGTATATTACCCGAAAGAATCAGACCCTATCCATAAAACATTCAGACCTTAAGTATAATTGTTTAGAAAGATTTTACCACAAGCATCAGCTGCTGATGGAGACTCGTTGTGATGCTGTTGCTGCATCTGGCTCTCTTCTGGCAGGCATGCAACATCAGGTGGTTCCGACTTCACACTCACGAGCTGACCGCTCAACGCTGGTGGGAGCTGCATTTCTTGGAGTTGTGAATCTGAGGGGCTGGTACGTGATAACTCCAAGACACGAGCATATCTTGTCTCTTCCTTCATGGGGAGTAAATCGTTTGCTGTCCTTGTCCCACGTAAATTACGAGAACGAGAAAAGTGGGACAAATACAGCAACGGTTTCTGCAAGCTCAAACAAAGGCGAAAATGCTCTACAGTGTATCAATGAAAGCGCCGACTCACTGTTTCTCAGAGGGTCAGCCGTATCTGCAAGGGTTCCCAGTCAAGACAGAAGACATGCCAGAGAGGCATTCCTGATGAAATACCCTGCAGACATTGTTTCTTGTTAAGAAAGAAGCACGAGGCTTGTCGAAAAGTAACCTTGAGAGAGAAGAAACATAGAGACAACCACAAATTATTTCGGATTACCCCCAACGTTACCAGATGAACCATAAACTGCACAAACACATTTTCATTCTACCCGCGTCCCAGGTCGCTGACGTCTTGACTCATTTGCGTATTGAAATGAGAGGACAGATATTTTAACGCACGCACGCGCTTGAGGATTTGTAATTTTAGGTAATTAGTCGTCTTGTAATTGCACACACTCTTCAAGACTATTCTGCATGGTAGTAGAACTCGGATGCAAAGACGACACCTATAGTGCCCTCATATAGTTCTGTTATGAAGATTATGTAAAGACTAAAC
This sequence comes from Ornithodoros turicata, assembly GCF_037126465.1. Classification (NCBI taxonomy): domain Eukaryota; kingdom Metazoa; phylum Arthropoda; class Arachnida; order Ixodida; family Argasidae; genus Ornithodoros; species Ornithodoros turicata. The sequence goes on from NW_026999423.1 coordinate 507,093, forward strand.
GTAAACACCCTCTAGGCGGAGGTATTAGGTTCTGTCACGGTCTCAGAGCTCAGTAAAAGAATAAGAAGGAAAAAAAAAAAAAAACAAGGAGGCGGGTCAGTGTCTAAACTGAAACGAAAAGAACGACGGTTGTAACTAGGGACGGGACAAATGCAGAATTACCCAAATCCAAATCCAAGAAAGGTTCCATAAATCCAAAAATCTTATAAATCTCAAACATTTCTTCTATAAAAAGAGTACAAAAAGCCAAGGGGAATAAAAAGCACTTCTACCGAGGAATGTTTCGAAGCAGAATTTGATATTTTTGTTGAACGACAAACTAACTGTATAATAGTTCACTCTCACGGAGAAAATGTATCGGTACACTCGTTCTTAAACGTAATTTATTTAACCTGTCATTCATCCACTACAGGAAATAACTACTACATAAAGTCTCGAGTCCGCATTCTTTCCATAAATCTGGGAAACAATCGAAAAGCGAGGCCACTTTAATTTACAGCTTGTAAAGTAAGAGTTCTTTCCTAAACTGTTTCAGTCTGAAGCAATATAAAGAGACAAACAAGAAAGCCAGCCATCAGCAAATCAGGATTTCGGCATACTCCTCATGTGCAAATTAAAAAAAAAAGGCAAAAAACAAGCGTGGTCGGTGGATTCATAAGGTTTGACTCGCCGTTTATTGCAATCGGGATTGAAGGATTCCGTTGGCTCATCCCTAACTGTAACGGAAACTGAAACGGAGGCAGTAACGGAAACGAAAAAGATTCCGTTAAATTCCCCCGGATGCTACCCACCTCGTCCGCTGCTTCCATGATCCCATGTCATGTCTGTTGTCTAGTGTTTAGCTCGTAATGAATTTTCTTTATATTTTCATGGGCGTGGGACAATGTGTGTTTGGAGAGGTAACGTGGATTGCGTAGTACTAATTAGGAATACAAGAATACTGAGACTGGTGGTTATTGGAGAAGACAGCCTGGCAAACACCTACACGAGAGTAGTCAAAGTCTTTCATGACGGTGATGTTGCCGAGATACCAATACCACCTTCCTTGCCCTATGTGGACAGTTCTTCAAATTTTTTTCAGAAAATCGAGGTTCTTTCTGTCGGTTAAGATGTTTTTACGCACAGTTATAAAAACTAGAACACCAGAGAACATGTCACCATGCGCACCTTAATATTGATGCGGTTTTTCTGCTTGTATCCACATTAAGATAACCAGTCCTGATAGCTTTCCTTTCAAAGGAACATGTATTCAGGCTTCATTGTAGTTTTGAAAACTAGCAGAAAAGTTAGAACACCCGTTGTAACATCAGCAGGCCGATGTCACACGGCTAGATATAGAACTCACTGTTTTTTGGAGATGAAGCCTCGTTCTTCACACTTGCTTGTGCATGGGTGTCTCTGTCCTGTTCCTTGAGGTTCTTCTGTTCCGGGTGCTTCCCCGATTGTTGTTCGTCCCAGACGATCCTGGAGCAGTATGTTAGCACTGAAGGATCCCATCAAGAATAATAACAAGGAGTACGTAGATTCAGACTTTAAAAGCGATTTTAAAAAAACGTGCCGGGAAACGGCGGGAAACAAACAAAGGACGACACAACACACAGCACAGCAGTCAGTGAACAGTGAAGATTCCCATGCCATCTCCATTGACAGATACCCACGTTGCTTTTGCCTCGAAGTGAACAGTAAAGGCTACTTCTAAGTGACACTCGAAGCTACTTTGCCATTACTAGAAGCGTACTAGGAGCTTTAAAGTTTGTACCGATCCTATTTGCATGATTACTTACCGCCATTGAAGAAAGGAGGAAAGATTGGTGTCGATATCGTTGCATGAGTAAAAAAGGGATGAAATATAATGATACGCCCGAGAACAATAAAATTTCTGTTTGTGTAGCGTATCTTGGAGAATTTAGTTTCTGGTATCATTGGAACTCGTGTACGCAACAAAACAAAACTGTGTTGATCACGGCGGTAAACGTCGTCTGCTACGGCGATGTGCTGGATTAATTAAATTAATAACGCGAGTCAGTGATATCGAGGAATAAATTCAATATACGTGCTAGAAAAAGTATCATCATATTTTATTTCTTTTTCTTTATTCATGCAACGACTTCGGCACCATTCTTTCCTTCTTACCTCTGTGGTGGCGGTACATGTTTTTAGTAATGTCATTAATTAGAAACAGCCTTTAATTTTCGCTTCGAGGCATTAGAAATGTGGTGGGGGGTCCTCCGGGGGCCCTCCCAACTTCATTATCGAAGTGGATTTAGGGGGACAGGCGAGCTCGCATGGCCTCATTAATCTGACCTCAGAGCACCATACATCATAAGCTGGAACGTCGTCCAAAGGGACAATGCAAGAAAAATTACAAGATGAGACGCAGACAAGAAGCGAAAACACATTCGCTCTCGCTTGTTCTCGGGCTTGTCGTTTACTTTTTATCGACACCGTTTAGAGAAGAATGTGGAACAGAAGTGGATCATTTCTGCACTGATTAGTTGGTTTCGGTTTACATATTTTTGTCGCGGCGAAGTGCAAAAGGACGTATTTCACTGGTGTGGTTCAATGAAGGGTAAGGGAGTGTAAGAGCGTCGTTTCGCGTTTCACCGCTGGCGTCAGTCAGAAGTTCAGAACTTTGACGTAGAAAATGAACTCGAGTGTGCTCCAGCAAACGGTCATAGCAGACGACGCGTGGACATGAAATGCTATCATCATCATGCTTTTTGTGTTGAGCGCATGAAACTAAATACATTCAGTTGTATCGATAATTAAATTCTAATCCGATAATTAAGTGCGTTCCACACACCGCGATTTTCTTACTTATAGGCTCGTAACTATATTTTTATTTAACCCATGCAACGACATCGCCATCATTCTTTCTTTCTTTCCTTCTTCCGTACATGGCGGCGCGCACAGCGAACGTAAACATTGCAGCGTTGAACATTGAAAAGTGGTGCTCTGTCCGCGGAGACAATATTGGGATCTCCACCATTTGACGGGACCCTTTGTTTCTTGCCGTTAATGTCGATTCTCCAAGCCAACTGGAACCAAAGAACCCCAAGCAGAAGTTCTAGGAGGAAACCGAGACCCCCATGCTTAGGTAAGTGACAAAAACCAGGCTTTGTCTGCAAAACACTTCTTGTTTTGTCTAAACGTATTGGGCTGCATAACCCGCAGTGATAGCGACGCAAAAATATCAAGTTTCTCAAATTGTATTTTATAGTATACTATATCGAAGAATCACAGTACATTTTGCGGGCATGCTGACGAGCCTTCCACACATAATGTCATTGTCATTTCTAGTGTGCAAAAAATGTACTAGTTCATAGGCTGGCTATAGCCCTGCCCTTCGGTCACGAAACCTATCGTTCAGAGTTCACCACGGCCGCGTGACACTGTGACCCTGCCCGTTTTTCATGCGTGAACAAGTACCACGCAGAACTCTTGCCGTAGAGGACCAGAGAAAAGTTTACCGAACACCAGGGTGACATATTTCTCGATTGGGTCGACACGTTAGCAGGGAACGCAGGTGGGCCCAGAATACCGAATAGAATAGCGAGCCACCTGTCTGTAAGTGTGTGTGATCCTCTTTGCTGCAGGTGTAGCGATAACGGAAACACATTCCACGGTCCTCCGTTACCGGAAGCGAAAATTATGGTCCAGTACTGAATTCGGGTAATGGCTGTTCCTGTTGTGCGATATCATTTCAGTGACTTTTCAGTTTATTTTTGTATTTTGACGGCTTTATTCTCTGTAATTCTCTAAATACTAAAGGAGACAAAGAGAAATATTGGATCTCTAGGGTGCATCCATCGCTTACTTACTCCTCCTAGTCCTCATAACTCCATGACATCAACACATATACGAGATGCAGCATGGACTCCACGCATTCTCCTCCACCATAGCACGAGGATGACAGCCTATATTTCCTTATTTATTTTTGACATTTTTTTTCATTTTGCCGTGGTTATGGCAGTATGGTTTGCTACCGAAAGGGTCGGCCTATGAGTGTGACATTGGATGAAGGTTACGCCCATCTTGGGTTTCTGGACTCAGAGTGACCGAAGACATCTTCCTACATTTCTTTGAAAAATCTTGCAAGATGTGCTCATCCCAACTACGCAAAATTACTTGTGTACGCGTGGCAGCGAAGTAGCACTAGGGTAAAACAGGGTGTTGTCAGCAGCTGACAGCTGTGTAACAGCCGTTCTATTACCGGAAACATTAACGGAAACGAAATTCGAAAGCTGGTATCAGAAACGGATAATGGAAACGAAAATATAGCAGTAGCAAAAATGGAAACGGTAATGAAAATATGTCCATTATCCTTCGCTGGGTGTCTCCCCAATATAGATTACCGTAATTTCACGCGTATAGGCCGCACCGCAGATAAGCCGCAGGACGCGTTTTTTGGGACGTTTTGAAAATTTTCTGGCAGATAAGCCGCACCCGCAGATAAGCCGCGGGCAATACGAGACGACTGATTTGTGCGACAAAGGAGACCATATAGAGAAGGCCATAAACCCTGTGGTCCATACTCCGGGATCGGCACAGTGTACAACAGAGGAGGTCAGTTCTGGAGTTCTACCAAGATCGGATTGTGCCCTTGTCGGGTGTTTTTCGTCGACTGATGGGTCAGTGATCTTCCAGAAGACGTGAATCACTGTCACCACATTCCTTAAATCTGCTTGGGGGAATGCACCAGGAAGATCAATCTACTCGAATGTGGACCCGTCCCTGTTACGCACTGTTCGTGCATCGGCAGAGCAGTGCTGTTCCAGAGACACTGTCGGCCCTTTCGTTAAAATCGGCGTATGGGGAAAATACCAGAAAAAAATAGTCATCAAATAAGCCGCACCGGTGGATAAGCCGCAGGGCGCCCGTGAGAAAAAAAAATCGCGCATAAGCCGCGGCTAATACGCGTGAAAATACGGTATTTATTTATTGATTTATTTATTTGCAGATACTACTATTGTAGGAGTGGATACATTGAGAAACAACATGTATCATCAAGAAAAATCAACAACAACAACACACAACATCAAAATATATACATTATACTTGGCTAAGATGGCCATTCACAGATTACACAAATATCATTGAAGCTCTGAAACAAAAGCAGATGCCGTTTGGGATGTGACAATACTGTCCGGTAATTCGTTCCATTCATTAATAACCCGTACAAAGTAAGAGTACCTGAAGCAGTCATTGTGATAGCTTATGGGTGTAATATGCCTAGAATGTTTGTTTCTTTGAATTCTTGTTGAATGGTAAGATACATATTTGTGCGCTTCGAGCTTACTGTTTTCTCCCAACAACACGAAAAAGAACTTTAATCTAGCAATTTGAGATCTCTCGGACAGAAGAGGAAGTTGCGAGTGCTCCAAAAGTTCAGCTGTACTTTGATCGCGGTTAGATATATGCCACACTGGTGTTGCATAAAGCTTACATCTCCACCATTCTGTGAGCGTGTGACAACTGTTTATGTTCTTTTCTTTTTTTGGAAAGGGTGGCAACAGTTTGGCTTCTCTTTAACAGAAACCCGAAGAGACAGAGATCTGCGTGTTTGGGGCGTCGAGTTCCAGCCCTCGGGATTTTCAACCCCGAGAGATGGAGCTATCCCTGAAGTTCGGTGGTCAACTCCCAAAAGTAAAATTGGAGCCTCTTGACGCTAGCCTATCAGAACAGGGCCAGCAACAGGAATGCAACGACTCTTCATCGGGAGACAACAACTATGGTAAAATTTTTGTAGACATTGTACTCGGTTGGTGAATGCTTTCTGGAATATTCCTGAGGAACATGAAATAGTCTAAACTATGTACAGTGCTGGACAAAAGTTTACGGAACACGCTTCAGCACATTCCATCCCCAGAGCGACACGCTAGCAGTGAATGGGACCATACGGAGTTATGGAGATTTGCCCAGGTAACAGGGTTCCATCTTCTGCTGCCGGGTCACTCCGAAGAAGGAAGGCGACGGAGTGTTTTCCGCAAACTTTTGTCCAGCATTGTGCTACTAAGACCAAATGTTCTGGTGAATGTCTTACATCTGGCTGTCTCACATCATTTAAAGGGGCTGTCGCATCCGTCCCGGTTGATTCTAAAACTATAGTGCAGTTTTACTCCGCGTTGGTTGTTGATAATAACGGGAAAAAATCCGACACAAATTGGTGGTGTCGTTCCTATGCAGTTGGACTGGCTGGAGTACTAGTGGAATGCGTCTGCTCTGTGATCGTCTCGCATGTGTATTGTTGTTTGTGTATGGTGTCGGACGTGTTCATAAAGCCAGGAGCGTCACAGCTTGTTCCAGACAGCGAAGTCACTTAAGGAGGAATCACTTCTTCAGAAGTCCGTGAGTGATTTTCGTTCGCACAAGACACGTGAACGCTTTCAACTATCATCGTGAGATTGGTACTGGCGTGTTCTCTTAGCTTTTCTCTAGTCAATGACGTATTTTTTAGAGGACAAGGTTGAGCCGTTGGTTTTTAATAAATTAAAGCTTGGCGCGTCTCGAACATGTGCTGCCATCTCGGTAGAGTGTCGCGCACTAAAATATTTGCAAATTCGGGCTCAGTACAGATAGACGGATAGTCCTGGAGTTGTACAAAATGCGTCATTGACAAGGGCAAAGCAAGGAGAACACACCAGCGCTTCTGTTTTGACGATATTTTACGCAGTTTCTGAGCGCTGTACAAACAAACGTTCTCTGTTGTCTCGCGCAGAAGTGATTCCCCCTTAAGAACTCGCAGTGGTGAGCGAAAGTCAGCATATTTACTGACGTCTGTCCACTTAGTATATTGCGAAGCAAAAGCTGAGCAGATGACTTCAGATATACGTAATCGCCTGCTCCCATTTGTGTGCCTAGCTGCAGGGAGACATGTTTTTAAGACTCGTTTGTACTATTGAAGCCAGAGGCGGAGAGTTTTCATTTTCCCGGAGGGGGCAAGGGCGCTCTCTGGAGGGAGGGGGGGGATATGTTTATTAAGAAAGAAAAAAAGGAAAGTTAAGCCAGATGGATGTCGGCCTGTTATTCCAAAAAAAAGTGAAAGGGGGAAGTCAAAAGAGGCAAAGAAAATAAGAAAACAAAGAAGGGAAAAAAAGGAAAAGAAAAATGAAGAACACAAAACTAAAGCTGAAGAATCACACACTCTGGCGGGATCCTATGATGTATACAGAACTGGTATAGAAATAAGGGAAGGAAGAACAGAAAAAACAAAAGAAAAAAAAACAGAGAGAACGTAAACAGTGAACATGTGCACAATTATGCCTTTGAAAACTCAGTGCAAAAAGAACAAAATGTATTGAATCCCCGGTGCTTGACCCGAAATGCGCGCAATATAATGGAGCAGCGGGAGTTGAACCCGCTCCCAACGAATATGCGTTCCGAAGACCCTACCGTTACACCTCACTGGCAGCTGCTGGTACGTTTTCGACTGCTTCGTTTCATTGATCTGATTGCTTTGCGCGAAATTCAGGCTATGTGTTCTGTCATCCACTGTGTTTCTTCGCCTCACCTTCTACTGTGATAATGGGCATGGTGGGCGGATACATATTTTACAGATTGCAAGATGCATTTTTGGGTTGGTGCCTCTTCGCTCTTTTGACCCGAGCGCGCCGAGCCCCAAAGGTTGGTGTCAGCCTCTTAGCGGGACTTAGCCTCTTAGCGGGTGAGGCGGCGCCCCCCCTAGTTCATGTTCCGGGGGGGCAAGGGCCCCCGCGCACCCCCGCAGTCGGCGCCTATGATTGAAGCTGTTTTCGGAAGAGAGACACGACCAAGTTGGCTGTTAAGCGGCGACAAGCATTACCGTATCGGTGTTTTATGTACGTTCTCAGATCCGATAGCCCCTTTAACAAAAGGATCCCAGGAAGTTTTTCTGGACTGGTGTTTTTGTGTTTGATGTGTACACATGAATTGTAACACAGCATAATGAGATTCAGAAAGGGGACAGAGATGACTACATATCACGTGGCTTGAAGCTTTGCTTTGTGACTTACTAATACCTTTTTTGTCTAACTTTAGGGGCAACTCGAGGGATGATCCAAATTAAAGAAGAACCTCGAGAGGAATCTTCGGACGAACATCCGATCATTGAAGTGAAGACAGAGCCTTACAACACTGCAATTTTGGACCAGGTGGGACACAGCCATGACTCAACGTCAGAAGGTGATACAATATGATTAGTTAACTTAGTTACAAAAAAAAATCTACAAGAAAGTGTGATGCAACAGATATGCTTTGGAGAGGTTCCTCTCAAGCACGTATCTGTCTTTCACGTTTTTCACGTATCATCTTTCCTGTCATGCTCGCTCATACTTGGGCTGTGAATTTTTCAGTAAAAATCTGGTGCTGTCTTCAATTTGGGGAGAAATCGGCATCACTTGGGCATCCGTGGGCTATGGGATGTTTTTGTTTCTCATCTTATCTATTAAAGGTGCACTAAAATGCAAATGCAACTTGTTCTCAAGCGAGAGAGAGCGAGTGTTTTAATTAGTATGGTGCAAGCAAAACTAGTTCACGCAACACTACCGCTAAGAAGAAAGATGCAGTGAAAAGAACTGTCTTTGGCGTCATCCAATGAGACTGTACGAGAAACACGTGTCTGTCTTTTGTGCACGTATGGATTTGTAATGGGGCCTGTTGTACTGTTCCGTACTTGCGCCACATGCTTTAGTCTCACGTTTTTCGATACTGATTTACGGAATCCTCACGACAGTTATCGCAAATCCTCCACTGGCAACGTCTTTTGGACAGCGATGTAAGTTCGCTTTGTAACTCACGCCATGTTTTTCTTCGAAACTGCTCCACGGCGTGGCACTCTCAGCGTGGACTAAGAGCACCCGATGCGAGAGTTAAAGGAACGTTGACTGCTTAGTGGCGAAGCAAGAAATAATCTGGTAAAATTCTTTTTGTGGCTTCGTAACTAAATCCAAGTTTCTATTTATGACAAGTATGAAGTTAACGTGGCATGTAACTTAATTTGAAATGAACTTGTCCTCGCATTATAGTGACCCTTCAGGTCCTTTTCTAAGTTTTCTTTTCTTTTTTGTGGCCTCCCAGCAGTCATGGTCACTAACTACTTCTACAGTAGATTAACTAGTAGTCAAACTACTTTTCAGGTACGTAGTTAAAACTACTGCTTTAACTACTACAGTGTATTTTAACAACATCTGTAACTACTTAACGTTGACCATCAACACCAATCCCATTCTCTAGTGTCCTTGGACACCCAAGTGTGAACCACAAGCAGCAATAAACGTGAAGATTTAGTAACCATGCATGGCACAATTGCTCTGCACCTCCGTTCTCATCAAACAAGTAGCTCGAGGTAAAAGTCGGAAGCACAATCGTGCCGTAAAGCTTGCGACAAAATCGGAAGTAGTTGCCGCCTGCAGTAACCTAACTACTCTAGCTAACTACTCAAAATACTAGTTTAACTAGTAGTTGACTACCGGCCATCACTGCCTCCCAGCGCTAATCCTCTTAGGCAGCGGCAGTGCTGACACACACGGGTGTATTTCAGGGAACGCAAGTGACTCATTCTTACATGTATTACGCGTGTCAACCTCTGCTCGTCTTCAGTGGAAATGTCACTTCAGGATTGCGTGCCGACTAGAATTTGGGGAGAATTCGAACCCCGAATTGGTCGCAGGTTTGTTTGGGGGAGAGGGAGAGCCGGGTTTAACCTGAAAACACTCCCTATTTATACTGAAGGCTGTCACAGAAGACAAAGCGATAATGGCTCCTGAATTCATAGATGTGTCTGCACCAAGACCTCTCCTCGCTCGAGACAGTTTACGTCTTTCGTGAACCCTTCCGCTGGCTTACGACGTCTAGCTTACTACGCTGGCTTACTACGCTTACTGCATTGTAGAAGATGGGGAAATTCGAGATAAGGGGGCACATTGAGATACAGTAAAAGCTAGTTAATTTGCACCTCATTAATTCGAATTGCTGGATAATTCGCAAAGTCATCATGGTCGACTTCAAAGTCTGCGAGGCAAAGTTGCAAATTGGAGGAGGCAAAGTTATCATGGTACCGCCATATAGTACATCAATATATATCACACTCAAATCAGCTCCGCTACGGATAATTTGAACGGCGCGCCCACAATTGCACGCTGCCGCTGTCAGCTTTCCAGGTTCAAACTGTGCACCAAGCTACTATCTCTGCCAATCAGCAGACACCACTGGAATGCATCTTCTCCTTCTCTCCTTTTCTTTTTTCGGAATCGTGGCTGCGTTGCTGTCATCGTTCCACGTGCACAGTGTCGGTTATTAGCTCACGAGTGGAGTATCGAGTGCGGAGACAGTGCTCATTGCGTTGCACATGCTGGTGCGTGCATGAGTGCAGGTCAGTCCGTGCATAATATTAAACCCCGAGATTGGGGAACATGAGGGGACAGACACAACACGGAGTCTCAAAAAGTCAGTCCAGCAATGATTACGAACTCTTCCCCATTGTGGGTTTGTTGCCAAAGTGTGGATGAACACACCCAACAGGAGTCCGACATCAAGGCAGAAGGGATAGTTGCTAAAGCCATGCGCGACGTGTCCCAGTATGCTTGGGAACTGCCTGTTCTAAACTACCATAAGATGTCCTAAACTGTCATGAGATGGACCCGCGGACGGCGCCACGGATGAGGAAGGGGAGGTGTTGCGAGTGCGGCCATTAAGAATGGAGTTGCACCGAACTTCATGTACTTTTTTTTTAGCTTTGAGGGAGACCAAGACTAGCACTACGGCACATGCATGCAAACGAATCTTGACCGTGCTTTGTTGTAACAGTCAAAGGCAAAACTCACTAACTGGTTTATTTCGCAAATAAAATTTTGGACTGTTCATCGTGCACTCCTGCTTTATCTAGCACATAAACTTCCGTTCCAAACAGTTGCCTGGTGCATGGTTGCCAAAACATGGTTGGTAAAAAATGTAGATGGTCCACCTATTTGTTTTGCTGTGCCTGCTTCTCTCTTCAAGTTATTTGAAAGCCTCAGAAGCGGATTGCCTCTTCAATTTTGAGTGGGGGGGGGGGGGGTCTTAGTGACAGGAGTGGAAAATATCTCAAGAAGAAAAAGTGAAACGGCATAAAAGATTGTCGGCACTCTAGCAGCTTCTCCTCTCTGCCTGTGCAGGAACACGTATTACCTAGTTCACCTTCACTCGAGCGATACCATCTTGACGGCACAAAAGACCGCATAAAGACGAGGCCTTCCCTAAAAGTACATTCGTGCGCGTTGTGCTTTCTCCAGTTTGTCAGCGTGCACGGAGTTAAAAAAAAACAAGCGTGGCTATGAAGCGTAGAAAGGTTACCAAGTGGTATTCAAAATGCGCAAGTGATACCTGATGTTTTTCGGACCTCATGCTGTTAGGAAAAAGAACAGCATGGAGAGAGGAAAGACAGATGAAAGGAGAACATCTTCATGGAAAAGCGTGACAAAGGGCAGCGAAATGGTTCGTAGTCTCGCAGCAAGAGCACGTGAGCGAGAGAAACAGCAGAGAAGGTTTCTCCTTGAGACATTTCTTCCACCAAGGAGAGTGCAGGCGAGAGGGGTCACTGATTGCACCAGAGGATTGAATTCGAAGCAAGCAATCTTTCAGCAGTGCTGCCGTCCCCTGTCGGGAGTGGGCGGGATTTGGTCGAAGGACTGCCTTGAGGAATGCTTGAGCTCTGTGCGTGGCTGAACGAATTGGTAGATGACGGTTGGGTTTCAGTCATCCATAAATAATGCCACCTCCAACGCACGCGCCACATTTTTGTATGATGCTGCTGCGGCCTGAACTCGTTGATACAACGAAGTCCGTTCCCGCAGATTTTGGTCGGAGAGCGAATTGTCGCGCAAACGAGGAACAGCCGGAAAATACTGTTCCCCTCCTCCCCCACCCCTCATGTTGCATGTGCGTCAACTGCATATTCTGTCCTTTGCTCTTCGTTCCAGCCATGCTCAGTCTGCTACCTGCGTCGATGATGACCACAATGGTCAAGTGTCCGATGGTCCTGTACTCTTAAAGGGGCACCAAAATGCAAAAACTTGCTATCGAAAGAAAGTCCGTGTTTCAATTAGTATAATGCCAGCAAGATTAGTTCACACGGCGCTACTGTTTAGAAGAAAACGCAACGAAAGCAGAACCGTCTTTGGCGTCAGTGAATCGTATCCCCAGGAGGCAAGGATTGGCAGCGGGGCAGCAGGAAAAGCAGACGCATACGTGTTGTAGGTGCGTGTATTTGGGACTGGTCCGGTCGAAGTGTTGTGTATATGAGTGGCATGGTGTGCACTGCTCATTTTTTAGTACCGATTCCCTGAATGGTACCCGCAACAGTTCTCGCAAATGTCCGACTGACGACATTTATCTTCGGACAGCGACGCCCGTCTGCTTTTCAATGCGCACTACATTTTTCGACTGGACTGCTCCATGGTGTGGCACACACTTGCACGCGCTGAAACGAAGCTGAAACAAGGTTTGGCACTGAACCAATAAAGAGGCCAGTGGAATTTAGTTTGTGGCTCCGTAGCGTAGTAGCGTGCAACCTTGTTCTTGCATTTTAGTGTCCCTTTAATACATGCTGCTTTCCGTGCAAGAGCTGTGTCTCACAATGGGCTCACCTGAAAATGGGGTTGTCATGTGGATGATGCTATCCACACATGCATCACATAGGCCTCCCAACTGTACTCTGTGTTACACAGTGGCTGCAAAGTCAGTGATCATAAGAGAAGCACAACGCTGGTGTTCGCACCCTGATCGTCCTCAAGACTCTTTTCATAGCCAGTCAGCTCAGCACGAGGCAAAGCAGCAAGGTAACCACCACCACCTAGCATCAAACCTGCGAATAGGGGAAGTGAAACCCCGTTTCAAACCATGCTCACAGGCAGCCGAACTGTTGCCGGCATACAGCAGCGATTGCCCACCCACTCAAAAATCACACGATTGGGCCAAGTCTTGGGGCTCAGCTGACGGAGTTTAAAAACTGGGCCCTGCACAATGCAAGAATTTTTGAACAAATTTTTGACGATACTGCCGTTCGTTGCTGGGAGAGGGTGGTATGAATGGTAGATGACTGTTTGGTTTCGCTCTCTCGTAAATAATGTGGCCTCTGATATGGCCCTATATTTTTGTGCAGTATTGTGCCTTAGTTCTGTGAACAAACTCTATGCTTACGTCAGTCAACTACAAAACTGTCTGCGCTCTCAACGTCCACATTCTGAAATTTCAGGAGCGAAAGAAAGCAGTGGTGGGCTTCACATTAAGGACGAGCTCAGAAGCACTTGCGATCACGCATCTTCAGGTTGCACCTCTTCCAGTGTACAGTTTGAGACCAGCACAACAACAGTTGAACCACAGTTCGAAAACGATTCACTATTTACTACCGAAGGTCGACCCATAGAGCAATCTTCAGAGCAGAGCGAGGCTCAAGTGGCGGGCAAGTCATCGACGTTCGGACATGAGAAAGACAAGCTTTATAAGTGCAGTGTTGGTTTGGCTGCATGCAATGACACTGGGCTCTTGGAAGATGATGTCAAACCTCACAAAGCAAAGACATTTACCTCTGACATGTGCTCCGCGGCAATCAGTCATGCATCAACTCTGCAAGTGCATGCAAAACATTCCATGGGAGTATGCTTGCACAGATCCAAGATATGTGCATCGAGCGCATACAAGTGCAATCTCACCCCTGCAGAGTCCAGCCACACTATGTGCGTGCGGCATCACAAGCAGACGCACATGGGCAAGAAGTGCTACAGGTGTGATCTCTGTCCTGCAGAGTTCAGCCATTGCACGAGCCTGTGCCGTCACAAAAGAAAGCACACAAGCGTGAAGCGACACAAATGCAATCTCTGCCCTGCAGAGTTCAGCAACAGTGAGAAGCTGCGTGATCACAAGAGGACACACACGAGTTAGGGGCCATACAAGTGCGACCTCTGTCCTGCATAGTTTGGGCATAGCACAATCGTGAAATGTCACAAGCAAAGACATACAGGCGAGAAGCCCTATAAGTGTGACCTCTGTCCTGCAGAATTCAGCCTTAGCTCTAGCCTCTATGACCACAGGGGGACGCACAGAGATGAGAAGCCCAATAAGTGCGATCTTTGTCCTGCCGAGTTTAACAAGAGGGACACCCTGCAGTGTCACAGGAGATCACACACGGGAGAGAAGCCATACAAGTGTGACGTCTGCATTGCAGCGTTCAGCCGTAGCTCCAGCCTGTTGCGCCACAAGTGGACGCACATGGGCAACAAGCCCCATAAGTGCGACCTCTGTCCTGCAGAGTTCAGCAAAAAGACGGGCCTACAGTGCCACAGGCGAACACACACGGGAGAGAAGCCATACAAGTGCAATATCTGCCCTGCGGAGTTCAGCCACATTACGAGTCTGTCATATCACAAGCGAAAACACACAGGCGAGAAGCCCTATAAGTGTGACATCTGTACAGCAGAGTTTAGCCGTAGCTCTATCCTGTTGAATCACAAGCGAAGACACACAGGTGAGAAGCCATATAAGTGCGACCTCTGTACTGCAGAGTTCAGCAGTAGCGGAAACCTATCACGCCACAAGCGGATACACACGGGCGAGAAGCCCTACAAGTGTGATCTCTGTCCTGCAGAGTTCAGCAACAAAATGGGTCTACAGTACCACAGGCGAACACACACGGGAGAGAAGCCATACAAGTGCAATGTCTGCCCTGCGGAGTTCAGCCACATTATGAATCTATCATATCACAAGCGAAAACACACAGGCGAGAAACCCTATAAGTGTGACATCTGTACAGCAGAGTTTAGCCGTAGCTCTATCCTGGTGAGTCACAAGCGGACACACACGGGAGAGAAGCCCCATAAGTGCGATCACTGTACTGCAGAGTTCAGCAGTAGCGGAAACCTATCACGCCACAAGCGGATTCACGCGGGCGAGAAGCCCTACAAGTGTGATCTCTGTCCTGCAGAGTTCATCGAGAGCACGAAGCTGCGATATCACAAGCAAAAACACACTGGCGAGGAGCCCTATAAGTGCGACCTCTGTCCTGCAGAGTTCACCGGCAGCACGAAATTGCGGTGTCACAAGCAGACACACATGAGCGAGGTGCCCTGCTAGTGCGACCGCTGTCCGACAGAATTTAGCCACAGTCCAGACCTGGGGCAATACAAGTGGACATACATGGTCGAGAAGCCATACAAGAGGATTCTGTGTCTTGCGAACTTGAACCAGAGCACGGACGTCCAGTGATACCATAGGTAGACTTATAAGGGTGTGAAGAGGTGGAGCCTCTGTCCTGCAGAGTTCAACCACAGCACACACATACACACACAAGCCAGAGGACCAGCAGAGCATGGACGTGTGGCTTCATAAGTAGGCATAACACACTCGGGATAGAAGCTGTACAACTGCAGATGACACGCCAACATGAAAGAGAGAAGGCATCCAAGTGTCTGTTTTGTTGCATGTCCTTAAACCTTTCGACCTAAAGGAGCACATGGCAAGGCGCAGGGGGGAAAGGCTGTAGAGATTCTATCTGTATGCCCAGCGTATCTTATTTTCTTTTGTTTGCTTCTCCTGATTCTTCTCTTTGGATGTTTCACTTGAGACTCGAACACATGAACAGACGGAGGTTGTTGGGAGTTGAATTGGTGCTGGGTTGGGTGGTGATGCATGTGAAATCTCAAACACCGTATCCAGTGCCAAGGAACAAACATGGAAAGGACATCACACAGGTGTGAAATGCCAACCCAGCTCTATATCCTTCATTTACATGCGCAAAATTCCTGTTCCCTTTTCATTATCCCTGTGACAGACACATCTTTTTTACTTATTTTATGCCCTCACTTTGCTAAACCATTGAAATAAAGAAATTTTGCAAGATGTAACAACTTTTAAATAAAATCCTGAGAATTACCTTTTCGGTCGCGATCATCTGTTGTGGAAGAGATAAACTGATGTTCTGAGGCTGGACGCTCCCCGAAAGTCACTGGAGAGGCGTGTTAGCTTAGCTCAATTGGTAGAGCCCTGGACCGGCAATCCAGAAGATGTGGGTTCGATCCCTACAGCTGGCTAACCTTTTCAGTGACTTTCATCTTTCATCTGTTGTGGAATGCATTACAATTTGTTAATGACATCACTATATAGTGATCATTGACAGACGCTCGTGTAGGGGTACGAGAGATCAAAACTTGCAAAAGACGATGCCCCTGGGTGGCTATGCTTCACTACCTCACGGCATATCGGCACACTTGCCCTGTTGTTGACCTCGGAAAGTGCATGATGTTTTTGTTGCCGATGGGGGTATAGTTCATCATAGATGGGATTCAGCTAGTTCAACATCTGGATCACTTGAGAGGGAAGGAGGAGAACCGTTTGTGCTGTGTGTGATGCACTTTCGCATGCACACAATATTTAGTTGCAAGTTGTTGGATCGTATATAAACGGGTGTCTTTTTTTTTCTTCAATACAGCGTTTTCATTTAAAAAAACTAAAGTCTATAGACATCCTGTTTTCACTTCTGTCGTCTCTGGGCCGGTGGACGTTCTTAGCCTTCTCTTGCTCAGCCTTTGAATGACCAATTACCTAAAAATCGTTAATTAACTTGTTAAATATAAAAGCTACGAAGTTGTCCCAATTTTCCAAAATTTGTGAAGGAACACCGTTTTTTTTTCTTTAATTTGTTCATTGCGCACCTTCTGAGACGCGTCTTTCCTTCACCCCCAGTGTGAGAGGGTGAAGGAGCACAGTGCCGCCTCATGGGCGTCAAAGATGAGCTTTCTTGGCGGAAATAAACCAAAAACAAATATATCGGGTGACGCTATTGGAACTGCCCTTATCTTGGGTTGCATTTTCTCTTTCCTTTTAATCTTTTTTGAGGATGCAAGAGGCGATAGTGTGCTCTTTCACCCTCTCACATTGGGGGTGAAGGAAAGACTCGTCTCCGAATATCCGCAATGAACAAAATAAAGAAATAATGGTCTTCCTTCACGAATTTTTTTCGGAGAATCTATCGAACGGATTTCCGTTCGGGAAACGGCGGCAATATCAGGTGACCGAATGGAAGAGATGTTATCATTGGGAAAACTTCGTAGCCTTTGTAATCAAAAAGTTAACTAACGATTTTTAGGTAATTAGTCATTCGACGGTTGAACAACAGATGGCCAAGATCTTCTGCCTGCCCAAAGATGATGGTAGTGAAATCTGGATGTCTATAGCCCTTAGTTTTTTTGAATGAAAAATCTGAATAATAAAAAAAAAACTGTATAATAGCAGGTATGTCAGGGTGAGGTTGCGCTGCCACACGGCGGCGTCTGTACAGCCACCTGTGAGCATGCTGTTAGTTTGGTGTCCCGCATTAAATTGCTTCAATATGTCTACACCATCATGTTACCTGTCTTGTATATCCCAGTGCTGCAAGCATGCACCATCTGTGCGGACCGTGAAAAGAGTGAAACCGGGAAATTTTTTTTGCTCACTTCCGCTCTTTGTATTTTTGATTATATGCAATGGTACTGGCATACTGTGTACAGGAGCAGTGTTTCTCGGTTCCAAGAATCGCATGTTCTACTCCGCAAATTATGTCGACAAGAGCGAAATGGTGCTGACAAGATGGGTGCCTGACGAAGTAAGATCTCAGACAAGGTGTACATACACATTCTCGTTTTCATGGAGCATCTGGTTTCTGGTTTGGTGCTTCAGAAGCAGATTTTTTCAACTCTTATTCTTTGTAGGTGACAGAACCAGCAACTATGTTTGGGCGAGGCTGGGGTGTCACGACGTAAATGACCAATAGAATATAGAAGTGATTGACCAATGCGAATATGCAGAAAAATGTGCACAGCGGACACTGGCTTGGCGTTCGTTAGGTTTTCCAGAACTGGAGATGTTCCGATCTGAGCTGTTCGGAGAATTCCCATGAGCGTACCACGAAGAAATAGCGCTAGGTTTCGAGGCAGATGAAACTCCCCAAGGCAACGTATATGTGTACTATATCCATCTCCAAAATAGATGTTCTACAGCTGTGTCAGTGTGACACCAGCCTGCGAGCGGTCCGTTGATTCCAAGAAATTTGGGAAAGGATTCCTTGAAGGATCACTTTGGGAGTGTCGCTGCAGTTGCCCCGGGCAACCCGCATCTAGCCAGCGCCTTTTCCGCAACTCGCTGTTGATAGAGTCATGCAAGTAGAGTTTATAATCCTGTAGCCTCGTCAACACCCTCTTATTCTTCATGACCCATTCCACATACACCTAGCTATACCTTAATGCCAACGTTACTTGTATTTTAATTTTTGCTTTTGTCTCTGGCGGAGGAAATCCAACATTAACATCTAAACACGATCTACATCTAAGTCATCAGCATCTAGAACACGATGAGTACTTGTTGTACCCAGAGATAGTACATACTGCACTGCCTTCATGTTGACCACCTCCCTCCAGCATGTACTTTGCAGAGTGCGAGCCATGCCATTAATATAGTAACTGGGATTGAACTGGGAACATGCCATTAATCAAGGAATCTAACCTAAATGTAAGTGATATATGGTGGTACGTCCCCTGGGTGGCATGGGTGTGGTGTGAATGTTTAAGGAACACTGAGCAGCCCCGCCTCGGACACTGTTGTGGTTGTTGCTTGCTTGGTAAGGGTGGGTGGTCTCGTTAGAATTTCGGTTGGCAAACGTTGTTCTGCGCGAGGCAAAAATAGAACGGTTACCACCACATACCGTGAAACCTGCAAATAGCGGAAGCAAAACGCTGTTTCACACCAACCCTGCTGGCTCTCGTAGACGGCTGAGCATCCGCCAGTGTGCGGTAGAGACCGCCCACTCAGTGTCGAGTGATAGACCCGAGTCGTTGGGGCTCCGCTGACGGAGTGTAAAAACTGGGCCCTGCACAATGCAAGAAAAACAAATTTTTGACGATACTGCCGTTCTTTGCTGGGAGAGGGTGGGATGAATGGTAGATGACTGTTTGGTTTTGCTCTCTCGTAAATAATGTGGCCTCTAATATAACCCTACATTTTTTGGAGTGTATTGTGCCTTAGTTCCGTGAGCAAACGTTATGCTTACGTCAGTCAACTACAAAAACTGTCTGTGCTCTCAATGTCCACATTCTGCAATTTCAGGAGCAAAAGAAAGCAGCGGTTGGCTTCACGTCAAGGACGAGCTCAGAGGCACCTGCGATCACGCATCTTCAGGTATCTCCTCTTCAAGTGCACAGTTCGAGATCGGCACAACAACAGTTGAACCACAGTGCACAAACGATGCACTAGTCATCACTGACGGTCGACCCACAGAGCAATCTTCAGACCAGAGCGAGACTCAAGTGGCAAGCAAGTCATCGACGTTCGGACATGAGAAAGACAGGCTTTATAAGTCCAACATTTGTTTAGCCGCATGCATCAACACTGGCCACTTGGAGGTTCATGTCAAAACTCACAAAACAAAGACACTTACCTGCGACAAGTGTTCCGCGACATTCCGTCATGCGTCAACTCTGCGAGTGCACGCAAGACATTGCACGGGACTAGGCTCGCAGAAGTCGAACGTAAGTGCACCTGCATGCGCATCGAGCGCACACGAGTGCAATCTCAGCCCTGCAGAGTCCAGCCACAGTATGTGCCTGCAGCGTCGCAAGCGCACACTCGTGGGCAAGAAGAGCTTCAGGTGTGATCTCTGTGGTTTTGAGTTCAACAAGAGGTACAAGCTGCGCAATCACAAGAAAGCACACATGAGTGCGGGGCTATACCAGTGCACCTTCTGTCCTGCACAGTTCAGGCAAAGCGCGATGCTGAAGTATCACAAGCAAAAACATACAGGCGAGAAGGCCTATAAGTGTAACCTCTGTCCTGCAGAGTTCAGTCATAGCTCTAGCCTGTATGTCCACAAGCGGACACACACAGGCGAGAAGCCTCATAAGTGCGATCTCTGTCCTGCAGAGTTCAACAAGAGGTACGACTTACAGCGTCACAGGAGAACGCACACGGGAGAGAAGCCATATAAGTGTGACGTCTGCCCTGCGGAGTTCAGCCGCAGCTCGATGCTGTTGCGCCACAAGGGGACGCACATGGGGGACAAGCCCCATAAGTGTGATCTCTGTCCTGCAGAGTTCAGCGAGAGGGCGGACCTGCGGTCTCACAGGCGAACACACACGGGAAAGAAGCCATACAAGTGCAATGTCTGCCCATTGGAGTTCAACCACATGAAGAGTCTGTCACATCACATGCGAGAACACACAGGCGAAAAGCCCTATAACCCTGTATCCACACGAGTCAGTTCCCAGCAGCAAGTCGGGAAGGAGTGAGAGGATATCCGAGATAAACGAGGTCACTACGCGTCTGAAGACGCCCGCTCATTCTCTAGCATTCACACGAGTCATTTTCCCGGCGGCTGTCAGTTTTTCGATTCCTTCTGCATTCGCGCTTGCATGTCGTCTGTGTCCAGCGTAGGATGGACCAATGAAAGAAAAAAACTTATTGCGCTTGGGCTCCTTGTGGATGATTCAGAGTGCATTCACGTGAGAACCGGGACAGGATATGGGCCAAAGAATAGATTCCGAAGAAGCGCTATGGAATGTAAAACAGCATTAACCCAAATCTCCGTGTGGACGACCCAAACGCCTGTGGGAGTATTTTGAGAATAGACGCTGTCACATTCGGTTTTATTTTCCACTAATGAAGCGTATCTCGATGCTGAGCATCAATATAGGCGCGACCGCGCGCCGACAAGTGATGGACTGGCGATGAAGCTGTGGTGTCGAACTACAGGTAGTCAATAATCAATTATATTAAATCAGATCAACTTTTATTTTCCTTTCGGTTGGACGAGTAGCTTCCAATTATTATGTTTTTATACATGTATTGGAAACGTGCATGCGAACGATTATGTGTAGTCAACGTCTGTGCAGCGAAAGAAATATCCGCGTTTATAAAATTCATGCTTGTATTCCGTGTCTGTTTCGTCTCACGTAGAGAGAAAGCTTACTATGCAACACTACATTGTAGGTATCTCTCTATATATTGCATAATTGTTCCGAAGCTGCTGCGCTGGTGTGTCATTGCACCACTTTCGCAGTAAAGCCAAGCATCGTTGGCGTTCCAATTCAGAATTTGCCATAGTACAGTGAATGCCGTTGTATGGGACACATGCAGAACAATCCCGATGAATTAAAAAGCAAGCGCGATAAGTATCCGTTGCGTCACCTCCTCCTGCAGCTGACAGCAGACGCCGCCGGTCGTCAGAATCTGTGCCTGGAGCACAAGATATCCGGCTGCCTC
The DNA here is from genome assembly GCF_037126465.1 of Ornithodoros turicata. NCBI lineage: Eukaryota > Metazoa > Arthropoda > Arachnida > Ixodida > Argasidae > Ornithodoros > Ornithodoros turicata. The sequence continues at coordinate 528,330 of NW_026999423.1, forward strand.
CAACTGCCGCTCCGGAGATCAGAAAGTGGTGACGTGGCGAAGAGCGCCGGTCACGTGGCACCAGAGAGCGGTGACGTTCCCTGACGCCTGAGCGTCAGCCGGCAGAAAACTGACTCGCGTGAATACAGAGTAAGTGTGATCTCTGTCCTGCAGAGTTCAGCCGTAGCTCGTACCTGTTGAGCCACAAGCGGACACACACAGGCGAGAGACCCCATAAGTGCGATCTCTGTGCTGCAGAGTTCAGCTGTAGGGTACTCCTCACACACCACAGGTGGACGCACACGGGCGAAAAGCCCTACAAGTGTAATCTCTGTCCTGCAGAGTTCAGCCAGGGCACGAGACTATTGTATCACAAGCGAAAACACATGGGCGAGAAGCCCTATAAGTGTGATCTCTGTACTGCAGAGTTCACCCAGAGGTCTGACCTCTCGCGCCACAAGCGAAGACACACAGGTGAGAAGCCCTATAAGTGCGATCTCTGTACCGCAAAATTCAGCAGTAGCAAGAGCCTGTCACGCCACAAGTGGCACACTTGTGTAAGAAGCCCTATAAGTGTGATCTCTGTCCTGCAGAGTTCATCGAGAGCACGAAGCTGCGCTATCACAAGCGGAAACCCATGAGGGATGGGCCCTAGTAGTACTATCCCTGTCCGGCAGGATTCAGCCATTGCGCCGCAGACCTGGTGCAATACAAGCGGACACACATGGACGAGTGTCTCTGTGCTATAAACTTGAGGCAGAGCACAAACCTCCAGGGTTGCTGTAAGTGGACCTTCATGGGCATGAGGAGATGCAACTTCTCTCCTGCAGAGTTCAGCCACAGCACAAACACACACCAGCCGGAGGACCAGCAGATCACGGACCTGTGGCCTAGTGAGTGAGCACAACACACTTGGGACAGGAGCTGTACAAGTGCTGCCGATTCTTTTCTGTTGGGTGTCCTCAACCTCAACACAGATGGAGAAAGGACAGCAGGAAGGAGTGAGGGGCAGGGGGATATACGTCCTGGACCGAGTTCAGGGCCCAATAAAGCACAGATGTCCTTTAGACGTCCAGAGGATGATTTGATTAGGATATTTAATGTGTCCATAAGATATCCGGATATGTCCAGTATACGCTGAAAAGACGTACGAATCAAATGCTTGTCAAGATCACATTGCGGAGGATATCCTGGGTGGATGGTTTGCCCTCTACTGGGTGTATGTCTGAAACGCATGTAGAAATGTCCGTCGGACGTTTTGTATACGTCTGCCTCAATACACTGTAGATGCCATGCATTATGACACCACGCAGGCTCTAAACTGCCAACCCGGGTTTATTTCGACGAATAAATTATTCCCCTTTCTTTCATTATTATCTGGACAAACGCTGATCTATTTTTACTTATTTTTGCCCTACGTCTGCAAAACTGATGAAATAAATAAATAAATAAACCCGAAGAACTTAAAAATATATGTGTATATTCTGCAAGATGTAACAACTTCTAACCAACATGAGAGAACAGATGTTGTAAGGCTGGAAGAACATAGAAAGGACAAATACGAACAAAGCCTCAAATTTTGAAGATGTGGGTTCGAGTCCTACAGCTGGCTCACTCTTTCAGTGGCTTTCATCTTTCAACTTATAACCAAACTCCCGAAAATTACCTTTTGTGTCACGAGCATCTGTCGTTGAATGCATTACAATTTGTTAAATACTGCTCCGGACTCTGGAAAACAGAGTTAATCTTATTTAGTCCATGAAAAAAATCGGTGCCTCAAGGATTCTATAGGCACAATTTCAATCCTGTATGAATCCTGTGCATTTCCGTCAGCTTTTCAAGATCTGCTGAGCCTCCACAAGTTTCGATGACACGAGGAGCGGGTGCAGTAATCATAAGCCCACAAATTGCAATGATGTCATGTTCTGGAGAGGGCACTCGGCTCCTAGCAACGACGCCGGCGTCTGGGTAGGTTCTCATGGTGAAGTCACGTGACGCTGATTGAAAGATGGGAGAGATGTTTTCTCCCTCCTTTGTGTTTTCACGATGGTCGGAGCGGCCGGAGGATATGTCACGTGGGGCTCCTCTGAGTGCAGAAAGTGCATCCTCCGGAGGACGCGAAGTGCAACAACGTTGCCAGATGAGAGCCAGGCGCTCCGTTAGAGCCTAACATGACGTCAGAGTCCTTAATAATAACCATTTTCTCTAGCTTTCGGTTCACGTAGAGCCAAAATATTTTGCAGGAATGTAAAGTGTGACAAGAAGATTTCAGCAACATAACTGATAGGATTTTGAAGTCACGAGATTAGGTTCGTATAGTTGGTAGTGGCACTTTAATGACATGCCAGGAGTGGACATTGGAAGACACTCGATGGGCTCCCGATCTAAGATGACGACCCTAAGCGGCACGATGCAGCAGCTCGATGTAGAGTCACTAAACAGGGAGCAGAGTAGCGACACTCAGCCACGCCGACCAGCGAGTCCGCCATTTTGTATCAGGCGCGGCTGCGTCGCCTAGCAATGGGACGCCAATCTCCCCCTTCTTAGGTGAAGAAGAATGCGCAGTCGATCCAGCTCGCAACCCAGGAAGTACCCAGTTCTTGGAAGGAGAAACCACGTGACACGATCGGCCCAATCGCGGACACCGAACGGCGGCTCCGGCCCGGCGAGGAAAAGGAATGCGATACTTTGTACCCCTATTTATAGTGACCCTAGCTCGATATGCTGCATGATACTTTTGTTGCCGACGGGGTACGTCAGTGGGGTACAGTCAGTTCAGCATCGGGATCACTGGAAAGGGAACTACGAAAACCGTTTTTGCTGCATGCGCGCTATCAAAGCTCTTTCACGTAGTCACCCAATGTCTCTAAAACCTCTCGTAAACCAAGCTTTGAATCAGGGTTCTTACGAGAGCATGGTTACGCTCACATCGGAGGTCAAGGCGAACCTGGAGTGAGGAGCAAAAGTTCTTCTGACGCTCCAGGCCCGGTCGGATGGGATTTGTACGAGAGTACAGAAGTACAAGATATTCAGATGGACAGGCCGCTCCAAGGTTTGGGAGGCCCTAGTCTCGGGTCTATGTAATCGAACACCATCTCAGGGCCCCTGGAGCTGTGCGTTATTCCATAACGCACAGTTAATGCGCAACCTGATCAAGGATCGCCACGAGCTCCCGTGCCAAGGCTAATCGTAAACTTTATTGGGAACCTTGGCCTACCAAACATCTTTCACATCGGTAGCTGCGGTTCCTCTCCAACTGGATAACAGAGAAAGAGAGAGAGAGCAGTCGCAGATACCATTCGAATGAGAGATGCAGTCAATCAATTCGCCTGAATAAGGTAGAACTTCAGTGGTGGTCATGGTGTCCCACAGTGCGATCCCAGGCAATTGGTAGTGGAAGACCCCGGCAAACCATAGACATCCAGGAGATGTCCACCTAATATCCCAAATTGGATGTTTGGATATCTATCCCATGGATCATTGCAGAGAGCCCGTAGACGTCGCATGTATGTCCTGGCGACTATGGTTTGTCCCACTTTTTCCACATTCCACGAACGTCCCAGAGACGCAACTTCGGGATATTTGGATATTCACAGGATGTTCTCAAACATGCACATATTATTGCTATAAATCTATAAATGTGCTCTTTCAGGAATGTGATATACTACGCAGTGGGGTGCCATACATTCTCATAAGATATGTAACAATTATATCTCTATCGAATCTTTTAACGCTTCAGAAGAAATTCCTGCGCGCTTTTGAAAATATACGTTATACTCAACTAGGGGCCTATTTGAAAAGCACAAAATAATTAAAATCCACAGCTTGTACAACTACAGACTCTCGCTATGTTAAACGAGAACCGTAAAAAACAACCACATATTTTCTAACTGTGATCGATCTACATTCTAAAAGCCACACGTGCAATTATTGTCACCCAATATGTTACGTGGTACCACAATTTAGAACATCATATGGCCACCAAACATTACAATATAATGCAGTCAAGTTGCTCAATAGCAAGTACGAGCTATGTTTATTATCGAAAGGAGAATTGTTTGATTACTATCTATTTTGATTAATAATGAACTCGTTTGGACACTATACTGGGGTATATTGCTCGTGTAATTGCGGAATGTCTTTTTTTTTTGTTCCTTTCGGTCTGTTCTTTTTGAGTTGCACCCTGTGATTTTTACATAGGTTTCTAAATATGTTTATTATTGGTGTATTTATAATGCTGCCGGGTGTTGGGGCCCTTGTTGAGTCGTTTAGGTTGTTTTTTTTTGTCCCAACTCCCATCCCCGAGAGTTGTGAATAAAGGTTATTATTATTATATCAAAGATATATTATGGCGTTTTTTTGTTTTGTTTTTTGCACCATAAGCGTATTGCAGTACGGTAAATGGCAGCCAAATCGTCCATAATCCAAGGCGAATCCAGACTGCAGTTTACGTTTCACCATATGAGAGCGCGAGTAGTGGAAGTCTCGATGAACATAGTAGGAAGCAGGCAAGCTAAGCTCAAGGCAATGTTAACATCAGTGGAAGTTTTGTACAAAAGGGATTTTATGTCACTTTTACGAGAAACTTGGACAGTGTTTGAATTTGCGCGGCATTTCGTAGAGCGCACGGGCATATAGCCTCCAATCAGTGGCGTAGCGAGACCTCCAAGGTAGGGGGGACTCGATACGAAAACTCGCCCCCCCCCACCCCACCCGCTGATCCTGGGTGCGACAACACACACATACTTGTGCACACCGCAAAATGCGCATAAAAAAAAGATTTGGGCGTTCACAATACGATTACATGTAGGCTGTCATGACAAATGAGGCGGTGTCACGGGATTTGAAGTATTTTGAAAAGCTCTACTTTAAAAACCATTCAAGAGTGCTGCTTAGATAGACGCCATGGCCTGCAAGAACTTTCGCTATCGTCACACTGGTCCCAACATATATTATTTTCTCCTCGGAGTCGCACGATTTGCGTTGGTCGGTCCGTGGCAGGTAGGGGGGGCTCGAGCTCCCCCTAGCCCCCCCGTGGCCACGCCACTGCCTCCAATGTACTTCCATATATAGAAGGCTATGGCACGGGTCACTACCGTCTGCCTCCATGGACATTCGTTTGCGCTGTCCGGACCTTGGGAAAACTGCTATAGCCTGAAGGCACACGAGGGCACGTACAAAGAATACGGTGACAGAAATCCGGGAGACTGAAGAAAAGGATGTAGGACCAAGTGAACAGAACACAAAGTGTGTCAATCCCCATTTACAGCATAGCATAAGTTTGCAACGGCGTGATGAATGTTCATTTGTATTCATTTCACTGAAAATAGAATATATGAATAGCCGTCAACAGCCGCCTCCAAAGGCCGTGTCACGAACACTGCATTGCGAACGGGCACATTCTCAGGTTTCTCGAGCGACGGTCCAAGTCCAACTCACGACCTGCTAGATTATAACGACCATGTCATAATCAGCAACCCCGGTTCAGGTTCGCCTAATCTCTTTCGACACAGGGCAGGCACCTTGAGGTGCCGCAGGCGGAAAAAAAAAACGAAAAGAAGAAAATAAAATTAAAGAAAAAAAAAAGACCACAGACGCAAAGAACTTGGCTGCCGCTAGGTGGTTTCCCGTGTGCTGCTTCCTGGTCACTTTCCCTGGGGTTTCGATTGGCTTTGCTTTGGTTGTGGGAAAACAGCTGGTCAAGGAAGACACTGTCTTACATATACCTTCAAAATATTGGCACTCGGTTGGGGAGGAGAATGAGAATGCTTACAGCCAGATATCTTACATGCACCAAAGAGGAGGATAAGAAGAGTACGAGAACCAGGGTCATGGAAGCTGAGACAAGAAAATGGCAGGAACGTATGAAGGGGAAACCAGCACTACAGATGTACAGGGAAGGAAAGACCGAGATCGAGGAACTGTTTGTAATAATTCGTACGGGAGCACTTTATTGTTTGAGGCAAGAACGGGTCTGTTACGGACCAAAACTCATTACGGCGAAATTCCAACGGGATATCGACACAAGATGTAGCTGGTGCACAGAGGGGGAAGATGAAACAGCGGAACATGTCATCTTGAGATGTAGGGGACTCAACCCGTCACCAAAGGAGGGCGTTGAGCTGTGGGACACGCGAGACCTTCGGTTTTGAAAATAACGGGGAGGGGTGGACCAAGACGCGATGGCGGCGACCAAATCTCGATTGAATGACTGGTGGCATAGGAAGAGAAATAACTAATAAGATTTTATTAAATACTAAATACAAAAAATGCCAAATACTTTATGACTCAACGAATTTGTAACTTTATTTTTATATTAACGGGCTAGGTGTCGTACGCTACCGCCCGATGCAAAGGGAGGGCCGTTATCCATCCAGCCATCCGCATCACGATTGGGCGATGGAAATTTGAATTCTGAACGCGCAGTAGCGTATGTACGACTCCCGTAGCAGACGACAGCAATAAGTCCTACGAAAACGTGTAGAATGATGAACCTCAGCATGAAACTTGTACAGCGCTTGTACAGAAATACTAAGGTAAGCTGATGTATAAAGTATTGTAGAAGGTGAAAAGGTGAAGAAGCAATAACTGGGACGATGAGTAGCGCCACCGCTACCTTCCAAAAATGCGGCGCTAGGATGGGGTGCCTACGACAGGGTCATTATAATCTAGTAAGTCGTGGTCCAACTGCGGGAGTGATGCAAAGTGACGTCACACTCATGAACTAATGGGAGCATCCAGCCATTCCTGTGGCTTCAAGTGGCGGCCCATGTGACGTAACAACCAAGAGTCAGCCGATCAGGAACGTGTTTTCAACGGCGGCAGCCAATCACGAACGTGCTTTCAGCGGTCGTAACCATGGAAACGAACCACCATCGTCTGCGAGTTGTGATTGAAGGTCCCCGTGTACTAGATGGGGAAAACTTTTAGCAAAGCGAAGAGCTGTCTAATATCTGTCTTTCTCAGGACTGGTTTTCTGGAAAGCATGTTTTTTGTCTACAGTCTCAGGGCCCGCTTGCACGAAAGTTCTGCTAGGATCCTACCCTTGAGGCATTTTCTTCGGTACAGCGCTTTCGGCACAGTGCTTTTCGCTGATAGGAAAGTTTACGTCAGTAGCAAGACACACAAGAATTTCCTTTAGCACAAGCAAGTGCTAAAGGAAATTCCTCACGATTAGGATCCTAGCGGAAGTTTCGTGCAAGCGGGCCCAGGTCAATAGGTTCCAAGTGAGTTCTTGAATTCGCAGAATGGAGAATTGCAGACTAATTCTCACTTTATACGTCCACATAGCAGGGAGAGAAGGCAATAAGTAAGACTTCTGTATCTACGTCAAGTTGGTTTAGCTGGCATCACTAGCATACATATCTGCCCCAAATAGAATGTACAAACAAATACTCAGCGAGCAAAAAAAATAAATATATATCAATAAATAAAGCTCATAGGTGTGACCATCATTTGGAGCATATCAGGCTAGTTGGGTGGCTGCAGTGTATGGCACCAATTTGGTTGTGTTGCAACCCATGCAGACCTTCCGCAAAAATTGACATTTCAGAATATCTTCAGCAAGAGTCCCACACATTCCAAACAGACACAACAGCACCTATCGTGTTGTGTGTATACAGTGCTGGACAAAAGTTTATGGAACGCGCGAGCAGTGTATTTTCTCTCTTCGGTGCGACTGCCTAGTGGCAGATGGAAGTGGGCTAGTGCACTTATTGTGACTTACCGCAATAGTTCCAGTATTATCCCCCAACAACACCGAAGAAAACGGGAATCATGGTGACAACCCTTTCAAGAAATGTTGCATTACGAATACGCTTGACGACACAAAGGCAGTGGCAGATCCAAGGGGTGCGGTTGGGCCCACTCGCAAAGGGGCAGGTTTGTGATTTCCATCAAGTTTGCGCAACAGAGAATGCTCCTATATAACTTGTCACTCGACGCCGTGGCTGATCTCTGCGGGACAGGGGTCGCCCTTCTATGGCTGCTTGCCCCATGTGTGTGTGTTTGTGATGCTTAAGTTACCTGGTCTCTCTGAACTCTGCGGAGCAGGCATCACATTTGTACAGCTTCTCGCCTGTGTGCATCCTCTTGTGGTGCTGTAGGTTTCCCTTCTGGCTGAACTCCGCAAGGCAGACATCACATTTGTATGGCTTCTCGCCCGTGTGTGTCCGCTTATGAACCCGTAGGTACCCGTGTCGGCTGAACTCTGCGGGGCAGACATCACACTTGTATGGCTTCTCACCTGTGTGCATCCTCTTATGACGCTGTACACCTGCACTCTGGGTGAATTCTGCAGGACAGAGATCACACCTGTATGGCTTCTCGCCCGTGTGTGTTCGCTTGTGCTGCTGTAAGGCCTGGCTCTGCCTGAACTCTGCAGGGCAGACATGACACTTGTATGGCTTCTCTCCTGCGTGTGTTCACTTGTGATTCTGTAGGTGGCAATGCCGGCTGCAGCACAGACCTTGCACTTGTACTGCTTCTCACCCGTGTGTGTCCGCTTGTGATGCAGTAGGGCCTGGCTCCGTCTGAACTCTGCAGGGCAGAAATCGCACTTGTATGGCTTCTCACCTGTGTGCGTCCGCTTGTGGTGCTGTAGGTTCCACTTCTTGCTGAACTCTGCAAGGCAGACATCACATTTGTATGGCTTCTCACCTGTGTGCGTCCGCTTGTGGTGCTGTAGGTTCCACTTCTTGCTGAACTCTGCAAGGCAGACATCACATTTGTATGGCTTCTCACCTGTGTGCGTCCGCTTGTGGTGCTGAAGGTTCCCCTTCTTGCTGAACTCCGCAAGGCAGACATCGCACTTGTATGGCTTCTCACCTGTGTTCGTCTGCTTGTGGTGCTGTAGGTTCCACTTCTTGCTGAACTCTGCAAGGCAGACATCGCACTTGTATGGCTTCACGCCTGTTGTGAGAAGGATTTCAGACCCATCGTTCCCATCCTCATCATAATAAAGGCTCGTTTTTTGAACCGCAACAATTTGGTGGAGGTGCGCTCGATTTCCTTCCTTCTAAGCCAGTAAATCTGGAACTCCGAAGCCGTCGCATTGTACTTATTGCTATGCACCCCCATCCGCAGCCGGCAACGGTTCTGCCTCGGGAGGACAAGCGACTGCGTCGACTATCCCGCACCAGTACTCCGGCAACGTGACCCGCCCACATTCAACGGCATCGACGGCCAGGATATTGATGATTGGCTCGACGAATTCGACCGCGTCTGCCGTCACAACAGGCGGGATGACAACAGCAAGCTGAATAACGTTGCCTTCTATCTGTCCGGGGTCGCCAAGACTTGGTTCCTGAACCATGAGGCAGAACTCCAAGCCTGGGAACGATTTTCGTCTCGGCTACGGGATTTATTTGGCTGGCCCGCCTTCCGGAAGTCAGATGCTGAGCAGAAGCTGCCCTCGCGTGCCCAACATCCCGATGAGTCGTACATGTCATACGTCGAAGACATTGTATCTTTGTGCAAGCATTACAATCCAGAGATGCCTGACGGCGAAAAAATTCGCTTCATACCCAAGGGAATACGGGAGGATGCCTTCCAACTTATCATGGCAAAGGACGTCACTACTGTTGCCGAAATTCTTGCATTCTGTAAGAAACTACAGGACGGAAGAAACCGGCGCACGAAGGAAGCCCATCTCCAGTACGGCGCCTCTGAAATCGTGTCCCTCGATAATCTGCGTCTCTTGATCCGAGAGATAATGAGGGAAGAACTTTCCAGGCTTTCATCACCTACGGGTCAACTACTGAGTCAACCTACTGAGACAACTGCGCTTGTACAGTCGGTAGTACGGGAAGAACTCGCGAGCGTAATTGGACAGCGCACCACAGCCCAGCTTCAGCCCTCGTACGCTGACGTTGTTCGGTCAAATATCCACCCGAGTCCGGCGACAGCTGCAGTCTCAGAAGCCCGAGAGCAGTCCATGATGTACTCCCCGTCGATGCCTCCAGGTTCTCAACTTCCTCTCAGTATGTCCCTGGACCGGCCCCGTCGTTGCCCAACATGCTACTACTGCATCATTACCGGTCATACAATAAGGTTCTGTAGGAAACGTCAACGGGAGGCTTTCTGGGGTTGCCGTCCACAATTTACGCCCTCGGCGCCCTACACTGATGCTTGTCCCTCAGACCGCCCATTTCGTTATGCCGGTGATCGCTATTATTACTCTGCGCCTCCCACCGCAACATCTGGTGACAGACTCCGGAATGACGATCACGCCGGTTCGCGTCGCTCCCGGTCTCCAGCCGGTCGCCGCAGGTCACTGTCACGTAGCCCCATACGCCTTACATCCCCTCCTCCCCAGCGGGGAAACATGTAGTTGCAGTTCCTGGGGGTCGTCCTGCATCGACTGCACCGTTTTCAAATGTCCCCCCACCACACCCTCGAAACTGCATCGACGTTTCCATTGATGGCCATTCTTCATCAGCACTTATTGACACCGGCTCCTGTGTTTGTATTTTGTCTGCTAAGATGTGCAAGAAGCTGCGCAAAGTAACGTTCAAAGATGGATCCTTTCTCAAGTCGGCGTTTAACCACATTTCTCACACGACTGATTCCTGCACCGCCCGTATAGCGGTACCTGATGTATGCTTCCCTGTGGAATTCCGAGTCCTCCCTGTTACCTCGCATGACATTATACTGGGCTGCGATTACCTTCAAGAGCATCACGCCATTATCGATCACTCTCGCGGTGAGATCACTCTCCCTACAGCATAGGTGGGCATTTTCCTGCGGCCTCACTCATCCTCACCTCACGAAGCATAGACTTCATTGGTCTCACTCACCATCACCAAATTTTCATCACCAGTAACTAAACCTCAGTCGCCCTCACCCTCACATTCCATTTTAAATTGTGCCCTCACAAACCTCACCTCAGGGCATCGGGATCGTGAGAGGCCTCACCATCCTCATCCTCAAATGCCTTCACCTCATGAAGGCTATTCACAACCCTTATGACCTCATGTATCTTCACCACCTGAGGGTCCTCATCCTCACATGTCCTCACGGCGCCTCACGTACGTTCGCCTAATGAGAGCCCACACGGCCTCACGAGTCCTCATTCTCACGTGCCCTCACCTTATGAGGGCCCTCATGGACTCACGACCCCTCATCCTCACGAGCCCTCGCTTCGTGAATACCCTCATGGCCTCACGTGTCTTCAAGTGACTAGGAGGCACATAAGCCTCAAAAGAACTTTCCGTCATGTTCACATGACACGTCGGCGTTGAACTACTGTGTCGGTAGTTGGTACTAATGATACTACGCGGCATTAAACTGTTTATAGGGTTTCGTGCTGTGCTTGGATAAATTTGGTAACAGTTGTTACTGTCACAGTGAGGTTTAACGTTAGTGTTTGGCATCAGCAAAGAGGAGCCCGATCCCATCACCTCATCCGTGAGATCCCTCATCCCCGAGGTCCCTCACGAAAGGCCTCACGCCCTCATCCGTGAGGCTCCTCAAGGAGTACGTTATACCCTCACGTATTGATGGCCTCATGACGACTGGCCTCATGAGGGCCTTCACGGTGGGCCTCATCAGGGACAATGCCTCACGGCTGTCCTCGTGAGAAACGTTCAGCGTGTTTTAGCCTCACTCACCCTCACCTCATCGTCGTGAGGTGAGGGTGAGGCGTCTTCATGAGGGTCCTCATGAGTGAGGACGCCCAGCTATGCCCTACAGGAACCGGTCTACGCCAGTGAGGCCGACTGCGGCGTCCTTAAACTGCACGTTGAGCACGATACCGTACTTCCCCCCCCCCCCCCGTACTACCATCTTCATAGATGCCGTCTCCTCTGAAGCATCGTCTACTCACCATACTCCGCTCGCACGCAAGGGTCTCGTTGCTCCGTTCTCCCTCTCACGAATTGACGGCGGAAAGACGTCTCTCCCTGTCAGCAACACTTTATGGGAGCCTGTCCTGTTGCCGTGCGGATTTGTCGTTGCCACCTTGGAACCCGTGAAGCTCGGCGCCGTGCATGCTCTCGGAAATTCCCCCGAAGCCGCGGTCACTCTCCCTCATCCAGTGCACGACTCGGCCCTATGTCAAACTGTTTCTCCCTCGCTTGACGATCGGAGTAGAGGCATGCTTCTGTCCTTATTACGAAATTATGCACATTTATTTGACCTCGACAAATCACCTCTTGGGGTTGCACGCGACATGGAACACTCAGTTGACACTGGCTCTGAAAGGCCTTTTCGACAGAGACCGTATCGTGTTTCCCCCGCCGAACGGCAACAAATTGATAAAGAGGTCGACCAAATGCTGTCCAAAGGAATAATCCGTCCTTCCTCGAGCCCTTGGTCCTCACCAGTCGTCCTGGTTCCTAAGAAGGATGGCTCTATAAGTTTTTGCATTGATTACCGACGTCTCAACAAAATAACCCGGAAGGACGTGTACCCCATGCCCCGGATTGACGACGCTCTAGACTCCATGCAAGGCGCCAAGTATTTCTCCTCTCTTGACCTCCGTTCTACTGGCAGATCCCTATGGCTGAGCAGGATAAACCGAAGACCGCTTTTGTTACACCGGACGGGCTATTCGAGCTCAATGTGATGCCGTTCGGCCTCTGTAACGCTCCAGCTACATTCGAGCGGATGATGGACACTGTGCTTCGGGGGCTCCGCTGGCGAACGTGTCTATGTTACTTGGACGACGTTGTCGTTTTCTCGGAAACATTTGAAGACCACCTACTTCGCCTTGAATCTGTATTCTCCGCATTCCAGTCTGCGGGTCTCCAACTCAACGGGAAAAAGTGCCATTTCGGCTTCGAGAAGATTAAAATACTGGGTCATGTTGTCTCTGCAAACGGTGTTTCTCCAGATCCTGATAAAATCAAAGCCGTCTCCGATTTTCCGAAGCCAACCTGTGTCAAGGAGCTGCGCAGTTTCATTGGGTTGGCATCGTATTTCCGTCGATTCATCAAGGGGTTCGCCCATATCGCAGCCCCTCTCACAGCTCTCCTCTCCTGCAAATCCAATTCCCACTGGGACTCCCACTGCGAGCTTGCTTTTGAGCGGCTCAAAGCTTTGCTTACCGCCGCCCCTATTCTGAGGCACTTCGATCCTTCCCTTCCCGTTGAAGTGCATACCGATGCCAGTGGGGCAGGACTAGGTGCAGTTTTAGCACAGCGCCACCCGGATGCGCCAATGGAGCAAGCAGTTGCCTTCGTCAGTCGCACATTGACTAAAGCTGAAAAAAACTACTCAGCCACCGAAAAGGATTGTCTCATCGTCACCTGGGCCATTGGAAAATTTCGCCCTTACCTATACGGTTGTCATTTCTCAGTCGTAACCGATCACCACGCTCTTTGCTGGCTTGCGTCCTTGAAAGATCCGTCTGGGCGTCTTGGGCGCTGGGCACTAAGACTCCAGGAATTTGGTTTTGCTGTGCATTATAAGTCTGGATGCAAGCGCCAAGACGCTGATGGCCTTTCCCGATCTCCACTGCAAGATGAGAACTCCGCCCCGGTACTTTCTTATGAGGATGTCATGTGCCTTTCCGAGCTGGACCCAAGCACTTTCCCCTCAGAACAGCTTCACGGCGAAGCCGCCCAGAAGTTCATTCGTCATCTTGACGGCACGGCACCTTCTACAGACAAGAAATTTATACGTAAAGCCAAACACTTCGTGTTGCAAGAAGGCACGCCGTAAAAATGCAATTACAGCCCAGACTGCTCTCGACTTCTCTTGGTCGTTCCGTCTCAGTTGCGCAACGCGATCTTGCTCCATTCTCACGACGACCCTACAGCGGGACATCTCGGCTTTTTCAAGACCTACGAGAGGATCCGTCGCAAGTTTTTTTTGGCTGGGCATGTACAGGAACATCCATCGCTATGTGTTGTCATGCCAACTGTGCCAACAACACAAGTCTACCACCACATCCTTTGGTCGCCTACATCCTCTGCCACCCCCACTCCATCCTTTTGAACGAGTCGGAGTTGACCTCTTCGGCCCCCTCCCCCTGTCCACTTCTGGAAACCACTGGCTTGTAACGGCAATTCACCATTCCACCAGATACGTCGTTGCTTCCGCCCTGCCTTCCGCAACAGCTGCTGATATTGCCCAGTTTTTTATTCAATGTATCCTTCTCCAGCACGGCGCTCCCAGAGTCCTGTTGAGGGACAGAGGCTGGCAGTTTGTGGCTGAGATTGTCAAGGAGGTCCTCTCCAGCTGCTGTGTCACCCACCACTTTACGTCTCCTTACCATCCACAAACAAACTGACTCGTGGAACGTTTCAACCACACCTTTGCCAACAATACAACTGGGATGACCTCCTTCCATACCTCATTTACGCGTACAGCACTGCCACACAATCGACAACTCGCTTCAGCCCCTTCTTCCTACTTTACGGCCGTGATCCAGTCCATACTACGTATTGATACCTTGTTCCCCTACGTGCATGATATCTCCAACCCTGTACTTGCAAGCGCTGGAAGACGAAAGTCACTGAAAAGGTTAGCCAGCAGCAGGACCACATCTTCTGTATTGCCGGTCCAGAGCTCTAACAATTGAGCTAAGCTAACACGCCTTCTCAGCGACTTCCAGGGTGCGTCACCTGAAGGGGACAAACCAGCCACACTCTCTCACTCATCCTCCTTTCACTCTTACATTTTTGCTCACTCATACACACATTCATACGACGGGATCGACGCAGGCGGCAGCTGTTGAACATGAGAGAACTGATGTTCTGAGTCTGGAACAACATAGAAGGACCGTGCAGAAGAATGCCGACAGATTGCCCGCTGCCGAACATTCGACACGCAAGCGTCAGCCAAACAGCGTTACGACGCGTCCCACGCTAACGTTGTTTATCGTCCTGCGGACCTCGTTTGGCTTTGGGTTCCTCTGCGGAAGCCTGGCCTTTTGTCAAAATTCCTCTACTACTACGTTGGCCCCTACAAGGTACTCCGAGCGCTCAATGATGTAGCGTACCTCATGCGACCCACTGGACAATCCCGTTGACCGGCGCCGTCGGTCCACTGAGTCTGCGCACGTCTCACGCCTCAAACCATACATCGCACGACCTCTCGACACTTCTCGCCCACCACAAGATCATCCAGAGGGGGGGGGGGGCAGTTGTGAGAAGGATTTCAGACCCATCGTTCCCATCCTCATCATAATAAAGGCTCGTTCTTCGAACCGTAACAGTGTGTGTGTCCACTTGTGATGCTGTAGGCAGTCATTCAGGCTGAATGCTGCAGCACATACCTTGCACTTGTACGGCTTCTCACCCGGGTGTGTCCGCTTGTGATGCAGTAGGCTCTGGCTCCGTCTGAACTCCGCAGGGCAGACATCGCACTTGTATGGCTTCTCACCTGTGTGCGTCCGCTTGTGGTGCTGTAGGTTCCCCTTCTGGCTGAACACCGCAGGGCAGACGTCACACTTGTATGGCTTCTCACCTGTGTGCGTCCGCTTGTGGTGCTGTAGGTTCCCTTTCTGGCTGAACTCCGCAGGGCAGACGTCGCACTTGTATGGCTTCTCGCCTGTGTGCGTCCGCTTGTGGTGCTGTAGGTTTCTGGCTGAACTCCGCTGGGCAGACATCGCACTTGTATGGCCTCTCACCTGTGTGCGTCCGCTTGTGGTGCTGTAGGTTCCCCTTCTGGCTGAACTCCTCAGGGCAGACATCGCACTTGTATGGCTTCTCACCTGTGTGCGTCCGCTTGTGGTGCTGTAGGTTCCCGTTCGGCTGAACTCCGCAGGGCAGACATCGCACTTGTATGGCTTCTCACCTGTGTGCGTCCGCTTGTGGTGCTGTAGGTTCCCCTTCTGGCTGAACTCCGCAGGGCAGACGTCGCACTTGTATGGCTTCTCGCCTGTGTGCGTCCGCTTGTGGTGCTGTAGGTTCCCTTTCTGGCTGAACTCCGCAGGGCAGACGTCGCACTTGTATGGCTTCTCGCCTGTGTGCGTCCGCTTGTGGTGCTGTAGGTTCCCTTTCTGGCTGAACTCCGCAGGGCAGACGTCGCACTTGTATGGCTTCTCGCCTGTGTGCGTCCGCTTGTGGTGCTGTAGGTTTCTGGCTGAACTCCGCTGGGCAGACATCGCACTTGTATGGCCTCTCACCTGTGTGCGTCCGCTTGTGGTGCTGTAGGTTCCCCTTCTGGCTGAACTCCTCAGGCTCTCCTCCTCAGGGCTCTCCTGACTTAACCTTGGTCAATCCCGAGAAGTGCATATTCTACATGAACTGACCGGTGCGCAACGCATCAAATACGTAAAAGGCTCCCATAACATAACATTGGTCAGTCTCGACGCGTGCATATTCTACATAAACTGATACGCTCCCCAACATGTGAAATACATAACGGCTCTCCTGACTTAACCTTGGTCATTCCCGAGGGGTGCATATTCTACATCAACTGACCGGTTCGCAACGCATCAAATACGTAAAAGGCTCCCCTAACATAACCTTGGTCGGTCTCGACGGGTGCATATTCTACATAAACTGATACACTCCCCAACATGTGAAATGCATAGCAGGCTCTCCTGACTTAACGTTAGTCAACCCCGAGGGGTGCATATTCTACATGAACTGACCCACTCCCTAACGTGTCAAATATGTAAGAGGCTTGGATTGATCCGTCTTAAATATTTTTATTATTGGCCAGTGCAATAAATAAAGCAGCTGGAAAACAAGAAGCAAGTAAAACGGCGACCTTATGTTCGCCTTGAAAGTTACGAGCGTAAGCGTTTGTCCAGTGAGCTTTTGTCAGGGCGTTGCAGTCCCTTGAGAAAGTTGCATGATTTCAGGGAAGGAATCTGACCAAAACGCATTGTGTCGCCAAAGTAGTTGTTCTTAGGCCAAACACCACAGCGCGTTGTCCTCTCCTCTAGCATTGCATGATCGCTCATCGCAATTATGCTCCCACATTTGACCCAAACCTGCAAACGATAAACTCTCAATTTAAAATTATCCCAGCATCGTGTTCCAAGTTGATATGTTAGTCGTCGTTGCACCACAAGGGAGACGTTAATTTTTCTCCCTACACTCTTAGAAAAAAGGGTGGATCAGTTACCCCTGTTAATGGTTGTCACTATATGTTGTGACTAAAAGGTTGTAAAGTTCTTGCTGCTACCTCACTCTCAAAACAGAACTTCCACGCGTAGAACGTTTTCCCGCTTCTTATTCGTCAGTCACGGGGGCCTACGCCTTTCTGTTGTAATTTAGATAAATGATGATTTCATTTACCACCACTTTTTGCACCCTTTATTAGACGCCATGTTGACGTCGGTGTCAACTATAGAAGTTACCCCCTTTTCACACCCTTCTTTCTTTCTTCTCCCTAACTTGAATGGGGAATGCAAAGTACAACAACAGGAAACAAGCAGTTATGAGGTTATCACATAGTTGTGCACGGCGTCGCTTCGTAGTTAGACTTTGTCATCCTCGTTTCTTTCTACTTCTTCTTCTCCTTGAAATAGGTAGTAAGCAACACGCGTGCTTTTTTTTCTGTCTAATGTAACATGTTGCGTTCACGTGGCTGTGTGTCATCCTTCCTTTTTTTTTGTTCTAATAAATACATCCCAGTGTACGTGTTAATTGCGCATTCTGCGAATCCATTCACCACACAACAGTTTCTACGCTCTGTATAATCTGAATCCCTATCTCGGTCATGGCCATAATCTTAATTACGGTTGACGTCGAATTTTGTTTTAGTTATCCCAGGTGCACATGTGGCTGTGAACGCGTGCTTGCAAAGGAAATGCCATGTACAAGGTACTTACTGGAAAGTCAATTCTCGTCGAGGACTTTTCAGAAATCTCATTAAAAACTTACTGGAACGGTTCACGTACAGAGATTTATGAAGGACAAAAGAATCACGTACACCTGTATGGAGTGTCCTATAAAAGCCAGGCAGTTTCTGTAGTCTACACACATCTGAAATATCCTCTCTATACAGGTAAGCACTTCCTTGAGAGATAACCGCTCTTTATTACTTCCTGTACTTGACTAGCATGGTTGTCTGTTTGCAGTGCTTTGCGTTGACTATTATGTGGTGCAATGCAATTGAATATATCTAGTGTATTTGTGCCTTAGAAATAAGAGGAGCGTACAACGTCTTATTTTCAAACCTTTTCGAACAAACAATGTTTATGGAAGCCGGTTGCTAGAAAGCTATGGTATCAGATTGTAGAATATGTTGCCATCCCATTTATAATACGGCAAGCATTTTGTGCGCAGTTTACGTCGCTATGTGATGAACACCTCAACCATTCTGTGATCTTCTTAATTATCTTGCTATAAGATTGTAGTGCAAGAGTATGTGGGTAATACTTTTCATGTTGTTTCACTGCTTTTCAGTGTCTTTCTATGCGGCTGTGAACTAATGTTATTGAGGATGAGCTGTGGGAGTCAATACTAGCATGTGCTAATGACACCCATAATTCCATCCCAAAGCTTTGTATATAGTAATTTTAATTCAATACACGATAAACAAACTATAATCACTTCATAACCACGGCTCCTTTGGCACAGTTCTAACTATACCACGTTTGTGATTTGATAAGACGTCGGTCTGTTCCTCCCTCAAAATATCTCGACTCAAGATGACTCTGAAAAACGACGGCGTTAGAAGAAAAGACTCCTGTAATAGTATCCATTTATCATCAGAAAAGCACAACAGCCGAAAAGCGTATTTTCAACGCCAACGTCAAAGTTTTAGAACCCTAACCTTAGATTCGAAACTCGCAACTCATTTTTCACACGAAACAATTCATGTTCTGAGGCTGGAACACATATATAGAAGGACAAACGTGTTTAATATTTCTTTCATCATTTTTCACTTTCGTTGAAACTACACATGGCTGTATCGGAGGAAGTGAGGTTTCTACCAAAACTATTTCTGAGGACTTCAAACAAACAAGTTCTTGTATTCTCTTTCTCCAGGAAAGTTTCAACGATCTCTTCGTGGACACAATGACGCCTCTACGTTTCGCTGTTGTCTTCGTCCTCCTCTTTGGTAATACTAATATGGGATCTAATATGGGATGTTGTGAAAGTTTGATCAAACTAAAAGCTCCATTTTGAGAGCTGCGGTAGTTTTCAACTGACAATTATTCTACTATAGCCGGAGGAGATGTCCTAGGAAAGCACAAGAACCAGTAATTTATCAAGACCTCCTGCACCCCCCTAACACCCCTCATATGTTCAGTGACACCCCCTAACTTTTTGACCTGTGTATCCCCTACAGGGGGTGCCTTTACGATTTCTGGTTTAGATACATGTCAGTGATGATATGTTATGATAACGTAACTATGATAATGACGTACCCCCACCCACTTTTTCCAACACCCATCCACGCTTGGAATTCTGGGTAAACCACTGAAAAGAACACATGTTGTTGGTAACATTGGCGTGTTCCGAACTTCGGTTTTTGTCCCCGTCTTTTACCCCTAGCGGATTGCTCCAGGATAATTCAGCTTTAGTTAGGTTGAAACTTGTGGCGAGCCGACTGAAAAACGCCCATATACACCCCCCCCCCCCATCTTTTCCTTTTCTTTTT